>NW_022475688.1:0-19071 GCF_009193585.1 Aspergillus caelatus
TATGTTGTCTCGGTTTCTTTCATAGCAAGATTTAAGATCATCCAAAAAAAAAAAAAAAAAGAGTAAAAACGAAAGGAGAAAAGGGGGCCATACTTGATAAGAGGGGTGGCAGTGGCTGGAGGAAGAACCTTCACCAGCGCACCAAGCAACTTGGCATTCGTAATGGCCACAGAGTCTATCGGGGTAATTAGATATGTAACGAACTTTTTGTAGGCTGTCATAGAACCTACCCGTTTGGTCGCTAGCGTCGTCATCGATGAGTGCAAGAATAGAATTCTTGGAAGCCTCGCTCATGTTAGCACCGGCCTTGCTAACCACCTCTTGGAGAGCCTTCATCATGGCATTTCTGACGCCAACATCGGCGGTCTTGGTTCCCGTAATAAGCTCTGATCTCTAGGTCAGTACCAATTCCGTATTCACAGTCTAGGAAAAAAAAGGAAAGCTGTACCGGCAATAAGGGGATCAACTCTTGGAGTCAATGTGATCAGAATTCCAAGACCCTTGGCAGCCCTGTCACGCAAAGTTTCGCTGGTCGTGTCTGCCAAACCTCTAGCAAACGTACGCTGAAGCTGTGGCAGGAATGGCTTGACAGCAAGTGGGATCTTTCCCAAAAGCTTGTTGAGAGTGTAAAAGATAGCGCCTAATCGATAAGATTAGCTTGCTGTCAATAACTTCACAAAGAAGCACGAATGACTTACACTTAATATCTACCGATCGCTCAGACACCACTCGAATGAGAGGACCTGTGATCTGCGTCACGAATAGCTTCAAGGAATCTGCTGCAGTACGATCAATGATGTCACCAATGGCAAGAGCCGCCTGGGTACGCTGCTCAACACTGCCGTTGAGAAGAGCCTGCAGGAAGATCGGCAGGATAGCGGTGATGCCCTTTGGTAAGCTGAAACCAGGAAGGTTGGCTCCGGGCACACCTACACCCCGCAGCACTTGACGAGTGGGGATGGCTAACACCTCCATTTCCTCTTTACGCATATGGGATGTTAGACCACTCAGTGCCGTCCATGCGGCCTTGACAACACCCTTGTCATTGTCATCGAAGGAAATCAGCAAGACGCGAATCAAGTCCTGGTGATATCTAGAGTAGTCGATTGTTGCATCCGAGAAGAACTTGTTCAAGTGAACTGCCGCCTGAGCACGGCGCAGATGATCATCATGCTTCATTAGCGACAGCATGACATTCATAACAACGTTCAGGCCATCAAATTCATCCACTGATACCAAGACAGTGTCGAATGCGTTGCACAACTCGTCGCGGAGGGCATCGTCTGTAGTTGATATGATGTTGTCCATCAAAGAGTTCAGGATTGTGGGGAGTCTGCGTGACATCGCAGAGCCTGCCACCTCAGCAAGGGAAGCAAGTGCCTTGGCGTTGAAAGCAGAAATAGGAGAGGTGAGCAGTGTCGGGATAAGGTTGGGAAGGATAATGTTCGCCCGTGTTTGTTCAGTGAGAAGAGTCAAAAGGGCTGACAGTGCTTGCTCAGCATCTTCCTCATTCCTTAATAGGAGCAGAAGATGGGGCAGAACCTGGTCCACAGCCTTCTTGCCCAGAATTTGTTGTAGAGCGTCGAAAGCTTCTGCAGCAGCTTCACGCACATCCTCATCGTTATCAACAAGAGCCACCCGAACGGTAGAGATGAGGACCTTCTCATAATCCTCAAGGGCTTCAGCAGTTGCGGAAGTAATGAGTTCCCGCAAGGCAATGCAAATGCCTTGCTTAACGTCCACATCTGGCGATGTTTGGAGCCCTTCCTCGAGGGAAGGAAGCAAACTCGAGAGAACAGTTTCGCCGGCTTTCTTGATAAGATCTCCAAGTGCATTACTGGCAATGACCTTCTGTTCCATGTTCGAGGATCCAAGACGACGAATAATAAGCTGGGATAGAGTAGGCACCATATCCTTAAGTGTTTTCGGAGACGCAACAAGCGCCTTCCAGACACCCATCGCTGCGCCCTTGACAAGACCCGAGGTATCGCAGCGGCAGATGAACAAGGCAGATAGAACCCTGTTCCTTCTTTCTTCTCCAAGAACCTCCAGCAAGGACTGTCCGGCCTGGTGGGCTTCTTCTTCCTCCTCTTCTTCGCCATCAGCCTTGGCCGTAATACCAGTAATGCTGAAGAGAAGATCACCGACCAGCTCAACCGAGCTCAACCGGATACGGTAACTGTCGTCTGCAAGGCCGCGCTCGAGCTCTGGGAGAAGGAGATCAATAGCCTTGGAAGAGAAATTCTTAACCAGCAAACGACCAGCTTTAAGAGAGGTTTCGCGGATAGAGTCAACATCGTCAGCCAGACCAGAGAGGATAGGCGGGATAATCTTGCCCAGGTAAGTCGCAAAGCTGTTACCGAAACAAGCTGGAAGGAAGATAAAGAGAGTCATGAAACCTTCACGAACAGCTGGTTTGGAGCTGGAAACGTTCTGTAGTATAGTAGGCAGTGTCTCCTCGAGTCTCGTAGTACCCAATCCTGCCAGAACCTCGGAAAGGGCTTGAGCAGATCCTAATCTATCACCGGCGCCGGTGTCGGATTTGAGAGTCGACATGAGGTTAGGAATGAGGTCGGGAAGGGCATCTTCTCCAAGTTTCTCAATAAGTGATCCAAGGGCCTTAGAGGCAGTAGCACGTGTAGTGGGCACAGGATCGACGATAGCCAGTTGAAGTCCAGAGACAATGATTGGCAAGTGTGATATGAGATCTTTGCGCTCGGTAAGATGGGCCAAACTACCAATAATCTGCGCAGACTTCCGCTTTGTATTCGATCTGTCGCCAAGACCACGCTCCAAAATACGAACAACAAGCGCCAGGGAAGGAGCATCTAGGTAGTGAACGAAAGAAACCTTGATAAGGGAATCCAAAGCCTCGTCCGTATGCTTCGTTGGATCGCTCAGAGCTTTCAGAAGCACGCTAACCAAGCTCTTGATCTCTGGGTTACTGATAACCTCACCGAAACGTTGGAGACTTCGGTTTGCAGCGTTACGCACTTCCTTGTGCGTATCGTTCAGGACAACGGTGAGGGGAGGAATAATATCAGGCAGGCTTGCTGCTAGTTGCTGCGGATCAAGGTAGGCCATCGCACCCAGCAGATCACAGGCACCCTTTTGACTACGCCATTGGGTATCATCAAGACCGTCAAGAAGGGTAGGAAGGATTTTCTTGACGCCATACGAACTGAGGTTGGAAAAGCAAGCCTTTGCCGCATCAAGACAAGCGTCACGAACATCAGCATTGGGATCACCAAAGCTAGCCAAAAGCTGCGGAACGATCTGAATAACATATGGTTCAAAAGTGCGGCCTAGGATTGTCGCAAAAAGTTCGTAAGCCAGTAGAGCGCCTTGTCTCTGATGTGGCTCCTTCTTATTTTCAGTGGCTGCGCGAAGATGGGCCATGATCTGGAATTCTCGTAAAGATAAGACACCCCTTCCACTGACAATGCCAGCAAGCCCATAAGCTGCTCCACGTTGAGTGGCATACTTCTTGGACTGCAAAAGCTGGTCCAGCATTTCCTGCACATAGCCAGCACTTTGAGAGCCCGACAGTCTGATGAGAGGCGGTAGGCATCCAGAAACAGCGGATTGAACAGATTCAGAAGGAGTTGGGAGGGTAGCAAGCAGCCTCTTGATGACAGTTTGCAAACGCGGATCGTCTGCTTTAAGATGCCGGGCCAGAGAGCCATAAAGAACAACCACCGCCTCGTTGAGAAGGTCAGAGGTCTCACTTCCCTTATCTGATGTTTCCAGAGTCGTTTCTAAGATATTCATCAATTCTTCAACCTTGTGCTGGCCACGGTCGGCGATGACAGATCTGCCGCTATCAGCCATCTGGGCTCTGACCACAGGGCTTCGGTCAATCAGAGGCCCTCTTTCGATCAAGAATCTGAGGAAAGACAAAATCTGTTCGCCCTCAAACCCGTTCGTCATGGCGGTAAAAGCGAGGGCAATACCGCTGCGGAATTCCCAATGATCGGCCATGTCCATTTTCTTGGGCATCCCATACATATCCTTTTCTGGCACCTTAGGCTTGGCCTCGCTTTCGTACTTAGCTTGCAGTTCCGAAAATATTTCCTCAAACTTGGTTGGATTGGACTCAAGGGCATGTGCCAACGCACGAGCAGCGGCACCGCGGAGCTGGGAGTCCTTGGACGCAAGATACGGAATAATTTTACCGTAGGAAGAGTCATCGACTTCCAGTGCATTATCATCCCAGATTGTCTCGGCTATTTCGGCGTTTTCTTCCACGTGGTCATGGCATTCTAGCCAAACGTGTTCAGAGAAGTCTAGGTCGGTCAGGTCAATCTCGGCATCGATAGCCTGCAGTACAGCTGTGCGAACAGATGTGTCTGAAACGATGGTACCTTGCAGAAGAACGTCCAGTTCTGCATTGTTGATAGTGGGTGAGATACACTTGCAGAAATCGAATAGAGTATCCTTAATCAATTTGTAATGCTGAGTATACTTTTGCATTGATATGAGCAAGTGATCTAGAACATCAGCACGGGGGAGACGTTTGTCGGTAAATGACCCCGAATGGAAGGATAGGAACTCAAGCGCAAGCAGAACTTGTTCACCTTCCTCCTCTCCCTTTTGTTCATCAATTCCGTTTCCACTAAGAACAAGGAGAACAAGTGGAAGAATGTATGCTAGAGATGTGATATCAAAAGGTCGTTGCTCGGATGCAAACCGCAGACGATAAAGAATTCTTGTCACAAGTTGACCGAGGGGTTCTGCATCCATCTCGGGGGAAAGTTGGCTCCTGCCAAGTGCCCGCAGAGTTGCAACGCCCACGAAGGATCGTAACGGGCCCAATCGTGAAGAGACCTTCTCCGCACACTTGATATAGGCCTTAGACACGACATCACCGGCAATTAAGCCTGCACCAGCCTTCACGAGAGACAGTAAAGATCCCACTGCGGTATTGATCCAGCCATCTGCTTCGACAGCCGGACCGCTTGCAAGACCCTGCATGATCCCAGCGCCTCTTTCAATCCTTTTAATTTCCCGCAGAACTTCTTCACGAATCTTGGACTCTTTCGCGAGCTGGGCTTTCACTTTAGATTGCTCATCCGCTGTCAGTTTCTTTTGTTTCTGGCCCTTTTTCTCTGCTAGTTGTGCTCGTAACTCCTCTTCCCACTTGAGAATGCCATAGTCTTTCGTGTTCTTGTCGAAAGCAGGCTTCGACTTGGTGCTAAGGACATCAACAAACATGGTTCCTTCGGGGGTCCGAGCAATAGCAACGTCAGTTGGAGTGAACTTGGACACACGTGAGGCATCCAAATCGTCCTTGATCTGAGCCACAAGTCGGGAAACCATAGCGTCAGGCGCCACGAAAGCCAACTCGCCGGCAGCGCTCCAGATAGCATCGTCGATTTGAGGAACCCTGGATTGAATTGGGTCATTATGCACCCGTGTCAATTGATTCATAGACTCATCGGCGAATTCGCGGACGAGGTTGCCAGGGTCAATGCCAGTTCTCAGGCATAGCGTAATCCATGAGACATTCGGGATCAGCTCAGGACGGCCAATAACGATGAGCTCGATAAGCTGGTTCTTCAATTCTGCAGAGGCCTTCTCTTGTTCCGGAAGACTTGATACAGGTGAACAAATGGCTTTCATTACCAAATGAAGGAATTTCAGGCTTTCCGATCCTGCAGAAACAGGCGCAGACTCTTTCTCAGAAGTTCTCAGAGAAAGTATCCAGCCCCACAAAGAATCTATTACGATGCGACCGATGAATCCTACTCGTTTAAGATGAACTTCTGATAGGATGCTAGCGGAACGCTCTCGGAAGTTTGAATGAAGCCCGGGGATAGTGATGGTATAAATAAACGCCTGGCCCCATGCAATTTTGGCTGCGTCTTCCGCACTCTCAAACTTCGTTCCAGAAGACACAGCTGCAAGTGTTCTCGTAACCCACTCGACCTCTCCTTGGGTGGTCAACTTTGAATAAGCTTTTGGGTTAAGCAGTAGAGATGGCTTGGGGCTAAGGACCATCATCTGGGCCACCAATTCTTCCCATGTGACTTTATCGAATCCTTGTACTGAAGACAACCGCTCAGCAAGTGCAAGAAAGACATAGGCCGTCGATAACGAGCCATTCTGGGCCGACGGCAAGGGATTAGAAGCCACTTCGTTGAACAGATCTTTCATTTTACACATGAATTTGGTCACGAACGGCTCAACTTCAGCACTAACTAGGGTTGCTGAATCGGCGCTCCAGAGCAATTCTCCCACATTGAGCTGCCAGAGCTTTCGGAACGGAATTCTTTTCTCTGCAGATCCCTTCACGATGGCGTTGATAACATCATCGTTGACTTTTACCTTGTGTTGGACGAGAAATGCTAGATGTTTACAAAATGCTTTGATTTCCTGTTCCAGCGCAGCTTCGTTGGATTCTCGTGCGAATACAGGAACAAACCCCTGGACCACCTCCTTCGAGACATCAGTGGAAGGCAGCGTAGCCGAGAGTGCCTGAGCATACACGGCGCGCTGCTCGGGGTTTGTTATTTTCTGAGTCTTCAAAGGACCAACAACTTCGGTTGTGACTTTAAGAAGCAAGTTTTCAGTTTTCGACCTTGAGAGCAGTGACTCAAACGACTGAACAGCACCCTGTCTGGTGGCTGCATTGTTGGACTTCATGCTGGAAAGAAGGTGCTTCAACAGTTTTGAATGCAGAATATCTGACAAGTCCATCTGTTCGGGTAATGACGAGCATAATGAAGGTACAAGCCCGCTGAGAACCACCTCCGGGGAACGCAAAATAGCTTTTTCTAGGGGTGGTACTATGTCGGACACCACATCCTCGTATGAGACGAAAGAGATGAAGAAGTCGGAGAGAGCATCTGCAATGTGGGCTGGTGGTGCGGTTTTCGACCCTGCTAATTCCTTGACATAGAAATTGATAATCGACTTCTTTTCCCCTTCCAAAACAGGTTTCTTGTCCGGAAGGCGGGCGCACACGCCGGAGATGACTCCCAGGAAGGGAGCATTCTTCTGTCCCGAAGTTGAATCGCTAGTCAAACGACGAGTAGACTGGCTGACGGCATCCTCGCCCCAAGTTCCCGACGAGAAAACGGCCCGCAGCGCACGTCTCGTGACTCTGAGGGCCGACTGCTTCACTGAAAGCTTGGGGTTAGAGGCCAAACAAATCTCAAGTACCTTCGCATCCGCCGCGATAATGTCTAATACGGCTGAAAGCGGTGTTTCAGGATCATTGCTTAGAGCCTGTAAGATAACCGAGCACCATTCCAGCAGCACGAGCGCAGAGGCAGATGATAATGCAGGTCTAGACACCTCTGCTTGCAGCTTCTGTGTGAGATATTTTAGGTCGTCGGTCGGGACCGGGGCCTTGAGAAGCGAGCGGAGACACTGCTGTACAGCTTGACGGGAGGGGCGATCGACATAGCGAGGATAGGTCTTGAAGAGGAGCCCAAGGAGAGGCTCACGGGTTTGTTGTGGGAGATCCGACCCTACAGAGTGAAGGATTAGCGAGGGATCATACGAGAGGGGTTGCTTGGGGTCAATTTACCGATTCTCTCGCGGAGTTCCTGGAGAGCACGAATTCTGCGAGATGTCGAACTCGAAAAGAGAACGATCAACAGGCTCTCTAGGTCTCCAGATTTCACCTGATCCCATGGAAAGTCGTCCATGTTAGGAACCCTGGGGCATGTCGAGGTGAGGGATGTTGATTAGATTCCACGGGGAAGGAACGGAATTGAGTTGAATTGCCTTTCGCTGCCGCCGATGTTGTCATAAAAGTTTTCGGCGTGGTTTTATTGTGGGGAAATCGTCCAAAGCTCCAGTTGATGACCACCATTTAATTCCCACACTCTTGATGTTGCATTCCACTAACAATCCCTCACTCGTTTAATAGACTAATATCTATTTTAGAGATCTCTAACTTTCTCCTATTCTGAACCCCGAGATCATTCATTAACCCCCCCATCTTTCTCTCTCAGCAGTGGCCAAGGCCATATCCCCTCCTCGCAACTATGCCGCCTAACAATAAGAAAAAGAAGAAGCCCGCCGCGAACCCAGCTCGTGGGTTTGCAACCGTTTCGGTACCTTCCAAGCCTAAATCGACTAACTCCACAGCTCCGGCATCGACAGCAGAATCCAAATCGGTCTCAGAGAGTGAGCGGCCAACCCCAGCGGAAAGCAGCCGACCTGCGACGGAGACACAGGACGCTCCATCCTTACAGAATTACTCACCTGAGGAACTTGAGAGACATCTTGAGGATGCGGAGCTGCAAATCATGGTTGAGAAATATGCCTCTAGGTGCAAGAATGATGCAGTCCGTCAAGTTTCGAAATTGGAAACGGAACGACGGATACTCCGGCAACAAGCCTTCTCGTTAAGTCTTTTAGAATGGTTTCCTGCTGAAGTGCTGGACTCAATTCTTAAACTTGCTGAGACAGAAGAGCATGAATTGAGCCCATCCTCGGTACGGGACTCGAATACAGTGAAAAAGCCTGGCTCAGAAGAAGACCTGTACATGAAATTGTGGACGTTAAGGGAGACCCTTCTGAAGCTCGGCTTTCCCGAGGAGAAAGTAGAGGATTCATTAAAACATCTCTTACACTATTTTTCTGGTAATTTTGCCACTGTCAATAGGGAAATTGTGTGTAATCTGGACGAGGCTCTAGACTGGCTGGCAATGCACTGCAACCCCAAGGAACTACCGTCTTACACTCAAACCAATGCTCAGCTGCGCAAAGATGAAAAGAATCTTTCCTGGATAACCGGTAAACCTAAAAAAATGACTAGCATCTACGCAGTGACTGAAGAGAGCTAACCGGCATCAGATCGTGAGCCAGTACAATCTTCTACTCTAAGCTTGACTCAGAATGGTAGCAAAGTGAAACAGACCAAAGGTCCATCAAAGGAGCCTCTTCCTCCTATATTGAGCCCTTATGATTCTGATAGTTCTCTGGATCCTGACACTTTGCTGCCAAAGTACATGGAATTGCAGACTCAGCTATATAATCTTCAACCTGAAATCTTTGATAGGCCTAAGAAGGGGAAAAAGCCTACTCGTGAAAGTACTGGGCTTGATACCAATGAACCCCGAGTAGCGAAGATTCGCCGAAAGATTGCCAGCATTGAAAATGATGTCCTTTTCGACCGCACGGAAGCTGAGTACCGGTGGAAAGAGAAACTCGATGATCTAAGAAAGGAGGCGGCTTTTTTCAGGCAGAATCCGCCCGTCGAGCAAACTTCCCTTGACGAGCCCGGAGCCAAAGAACAGCCAGAGGAAAAGGTGGCGGAACCCAAGTCCGACGTGCAGCCGGTCGATGACGAGGAGATTGCGGATCTCTTAGGGGACATGTTCCAAGCCGAGGAGCCAGCTTTGGAGACAGGTGTTATTCTTGAAGAGTTGAACAAAGCCTCTATCACGATCCGTGACTTCGGTAAATGGACTGGACTTAGTCCTCGACGAGTTTTGGAAGATACATGCAAGGCAAGGTATGCAAATGTCTTCCGTGGATGAGAATAGGCTTTGCTGACGGTAACGGTACATCTTAGGGATACCAGTTGTGCAATCATTTTCAAGGACTTCTCTTCTGTACCACACTCGAACAGAAAAGCGGTAGAGGTGAGGTGGTCCAAACCACAGGATGTGCCATTTCTGTTTGAATGGGATAAAGTCACACACAAATCTAGCGCTTATGCCACCTTTGTCTCCATGGACACGATAGCAACACCAACTACACAGCAAGCGGAGGCATTTGTCTCGATGCTTGCTCTTTTTATCCTGTTCCCACAGAATTCGAAAGAGGGCAAGGCTTATCTGCGGCTTCCAGCGGTGTGGAGGGAGCTTTGGACAGAGTTCGCGAGTGCGAAAAAGCTCCAAGAGGACGAGATTGATAAGAAGACAATAAAGCATCTGAAGAAGCTGATACAGGAGAATCAAGGTAACTCTGAAGATGATGTGGTGCTATCAGATAATTTTCGGAGAAGAAATGGGACCTCTAGCAAGCCAGAGTCTCCAGCCAGGTTATCCAATGCAAGGGAAGCTTCAGGCCCCGAGTCTCAGTTGCAAAGGATTTGGATGGAGAAGTCATCGACTCCTTCGTTCAATAGTATGATGCAAGGCAGGATGAATCTTCCGATTTGGGCTTTCAAAAAAGATATACTCAATACTCTTGATACCCACCGTGCGCTCATCATTTGTAGTGAGACCGGTAGCGGAAAGAGCACGCAGATACCTTCATTCATCCTTGAGCATGAAATGACACAGGGCCGTCCTTGTAAGATTTATGTGACGGAGCCTCGAAGGATCTCTGCTATATCATTAGCGCGAAGGGTTAGCGAAGAGTTAGGAGAAAGCAAAAATGATGTTGGGACAGCCCGCTCGCTCATTGGGTTTGCTGTCAGGTTAGAGAGTAAAGTCAGCCAGTCGACAAGACTAGTATTTGCGTAGGTTCACCGTCTACAACTCGTTTCTGGAGTTTATACTGACCCGAGTTAGGACAACTGGTGTTGTGGTGCGTATGCTGGAACGCCCGGACGATTTCCAAGATATCACGCATGTCGTCCTTGATGAGGTTCACGAGCGTTCAATCGACAGCGACTTCCTTCTCATAGTCCTCCGTCGACTGATGCAGAGGCGGCCTGATCTAAAATTGATATTAATGTCGGCTACCCTTGAAGCTCAAAGGTTCTCTAACTACCTCGGTGGTGTGCCTGTCCTTAATATCCCGGGACGAACTTTCCCTGTGGAGATGAAGTTCTTAGAGGATGCCGTGGAGATAACCAATTACCGCCTGTCAGAGAATGATTCGAATGCTAATCTCGATGAAGACACCGACGAGATGGCGCCAGAGAACGCTGAAGGTGATACCACAGGAGGCATGCTAGCGTCCCTTGAAGGTTATTCTAAACAGACCAGGGATACTGTTCTGAACTTTGATGAATACCGCCTTGATTACCAGCTAATAAAGAAATTACTTATCAAGATCGCTACAGCCCCGGAGATGGCGAACTACAGCAAAGCTATATTGATCTTTATGCCTGGCATGGCGGAAATCCGCCGCCTGAACGATGAGATTCTCTCGGAACCGACCTTCCAACAGGGATGGATCGTCCATGCGCTGCACTCTTCAATTGCCAGTGAGGACCAAGAGAAAGCATTCATTGTTCCTCCAGAAGGCATGAAGAAGATAGTAATTGCCACCAATATCGCCGAGACCGGTATGTGTCCCGCTATTTCTAAGAAGTGGTTATGTCTGCCACAGGTTGTTGACTTGAGTAGGTATCACGATTCCGGATATCACTGCCGTCATTGACACGGGCAAGGAGAAAACTATGCGGTGAGTCTCTCTGATCCCACACCACACCTGTATCTTGCTAACTGACACTATGATAGCTTCGATGAGAGACGCCAGCTCTCAAGATTAGTTGAAGCCTTTATCTCGCGGGCTAATGCGAAACAAAGACGGGGAAGAGCTGGGCGTGTTCAGAACGGAATCTGTTTTCACATGTTCACGAAGCACAGACATGAAAAATTGGTACGCTATGTTGAGTTCAGGCAGAAGATACTCCACTAACGTTGTATAGCTCGCTGAACAACAAACGCCAGAGATGCTTCGTCTCTCTTTGCAAGATTTGGTGCTACGGGTGAAGATCTGCAAGCTGGGAGAAGTGGAGCCCACTCTTCTTGAAGCCCTGGACGCGCCTTCTTCCAAGAACATCCGCCGCGCTATAGACTCTCTCAAGGAGGTCAAAGCTTTGACAAATTCAGAGAACTTGACTCCGTTGGGTATGCAGCTTGCTAAGCTGCCGCTGGACGTCTTTCTTGGGAAACTAATCATTCACGGGGCCTTCTTCAAGTGTCTAGATGCCTCTATTAGTATCGCCGCTATTCTCTCTTCTAAATCGCCCTTTGTTAATACCATGGGATCCAACACTCAGAAGGACCTTGCAAGGCTCTCGTTCAAGAAAGGTACTGCCTATATTAGTCGGGCCTATATCCACGTGCTGACATTTTCGCAGGCGACTCTGATCTGTTGACCGTGTATAATGCATACTGCGCCTGGAAACGCACGAGAAACACACCTGGCGCTAACGAGTATGCTTTTTGTCGGAAAAACTTTCTAAGCTCCCAGACACTGTTAAATATTGAAGATATCAAGATGCAGCTTATCGTGTCTATCGCCGACGCAGGACTTTTGAATCTAGACCCTACCCAGAAAACGGCTCTGAACAGGTATATCATATATCGCACCCATCACGCCTCTCCTACACTACCTCTATTTTTTTGATCGCGCAGCTAACATTCATGCAGAGCTCGATACCTCGGTCGCCAGCGTCAATTCTTCACCATCCCTGAAGAATACGATATCAACAGCAGCAGCGACGTCATTGTCAATGCAGTCATTGCTTGGAGCTTTTATCCGAAGCTCCTGACACGCGAAGGCAAAGGCTGGCGGAACGTTGCCAACAACCAAGCTGTTACACTTCACCCGACCTCAGTCAACAAACAAGCCGATGCATCCATGAAATGGCTGTCGTATTATCACATTATGCAGGGCCGGAACCGGAACTACAACGCTTTCGAGACGAACGCCGTGGACGACTTTGCCATTGCACTGTTGTGCGGCGAGGCGGAGTTCAAGGTAAGTTGAGCTTCCCAATATTCTAGACATGGACCTGGCATCTAATCCAAATGTAGATGTATTCCGGTGTAGTCTCAATTGACGCCAACCGAATCCGCTTCGCGGTTCGAGATTGGAAGTCCATGCTGGCGTTGAAAATCCTTAGCGCTCGCATACGGGACATCTTATCCGGGACATTCCGGGATCCACAGAAAAAGCTGTCTTACAAGCAGCAGCAGTGGGTACAAATCTGGCAGCAGATATTCACGCAGGTGGGAAAATGAAAGGTATCGGTGCTATGAAGGACCCAAAGCGGTTCTATGTTTGTTTTTTGTAGGTAAATGAACATACCATGCATTGCATTAGAGCCAGGATATGGATACACGGCGATGGCTCATGGATATACAAAAGTATACAAAGAATTGTTTGCATAAATTTTCAGTAAGAACCATCTATCAAACTCCTATAGTCCAATTGTATTGCACTGACCGGTCCAGAGATCAGCAACGAATAGAGCAGAATATGTTAACTAGTATCATCTTTAGTTCTCATTAAGTTAGAGATACGAAAATCTCTCAAAGATGGGAGAGACAAAGCGAAAAAAAAGAAAAGAAAAGAAGAAAAGAAAAAGGGAAAAAAATAAAAAATAAAATAAAATTACCCCATACTCAACTTAAGCCAAACCTGTAAACACCGCACGCAGTTTCCATCTTAGGAAACTCATTCTCTCAACTACAGATCCTCCAAATTCACCTTCGGGCTTCCTTCTTCCAATATAAATTCAAGGGCCGCTATCGTTAACATTCTTATTCACCCTCTTTGTTCCCATAGGCTATACAAACTGTGATCAAAAACAAAACCCCAACAGCCAGCTTGAACCCATATCCCACCCACCATCAAGACCCCCAACCAAAGCCTCCTCAGAATGACCACCAAACCAATCGACAACAATAACCATGAGAGAAGCCGAAAGCAAGAGGGAAAATATGAAAATGAAGAAGAAACAATGACCAACGAAACAGCCCTTTCCCCAAGCTACGACAAAGAAGTCCGAATCGCGTCCTTAGCAGTCCACCGCGCCAGCATCCTCACCAAAATCGTCCAAAGAGAGCTTGAGATAAGTTCCATCCACAAACCCGACGGTTCCCCCGTGACTGTTGCCGATTTTGCCGCCCAGGCGATCCTCGTCAGCATTCTTCGTCATTACTTCCCGAATGATATGTTTGTGGGCGAGGAGTCTGCGTCTGTGTTTCGCGATGACCCTGTGCTTGTGCGGCGGGTGTGGGAACTTGTGTCTACGATGACATGGATTGATGATGATGGTGATGGTGGTCGCGCTTTGGTCGCGGTGCCACGGTCTATAGAGGAGATGCTGTGTGCAATTGACGTTGGGGGCGATGGAGATGGAGCTGGGAGTCAGCGGACCTGGTTTCTTGATCCGATTGATGGGACGGAGACGTTTATACGGGGCCAGCAGTATGCGGTTTCGGTGGCGTTGGTGGAGGATGGGGAGCAGAAGGTTGGTGTAGTCGGGTGTCCGAATCTAGCGTTCAAGAGCACATCTATCCATGAGGCGATCATCGATAAAGACGGGTACGGGATGATGTTATTCGCTGTCAAGGGTCAAAGTGCGTACAAGCGACGGATAACCCTGTCCAGCTTGGGGCCTTCGCAGAAGACTTCTCTGAGTCCATGGCAAAGAATGGGGGAGAAAATCACATTCACTGAAAGCTTGATCAGCGGTGTTATCCATCAGGAGAAGCACAAGTTCATTAGGGACATACTACTCGCCAATCCGGTAGTAGACCTTTATTCTATGCAAGTCAAGTATGTGGCCCTAGCAATTGGTGCATGCAACGCGATGATCCGCCTTCCCAAGGCCAAGGACCACCGGTTCCCTGCATGGGACCATGCTGGGGGGATGCTCATCTTTGAGGAATCAGGCGGCAAGGTTACCGACCTATATGGTCGACCTTTCAACTATGCTCATGGGAGAAGGCTAGCTGACAATGAGGGTTTGGTGGCAGCTAAACCAGTGCTTCATACCGACCTCTTGCGCTATTCACGTTATGTTTATGAGAGACATAAGTCTAAGCCATGCGTGAAACCAACATGATTACGGGCGATTGAGCAGATGGTCAGTGCGTTTTCACAGCATGGTCGTATCAGTGTATGAAAAGTAGTTTACTGGAAAGAGTGAATTTTGAAACCCTATAGTATTTTTCTTTTAGAATAAACCCATACATAAAACACTAACAGAACCCAGGGCCTACTGGCCCTTGATGCATGAATGGAGAACAAGCCACAGCAGTATAAAAACTCGTAAAAGGAAATTCGTCTCATCATGGTCGTTAAATATAGCCTGTCGGAAAATTGCAATAGCACAAGATGACCAGAAGCACCATAACGCTGACCAACCCTCATCCATAGAGAAAGCGAGAAAAGCAGGCCGGCGGAATTCCACCACTGCAATGACAACCCAAAGCGCACACCCTTTTGTGGCCAAAAAGGGGAAAACTCAGATATTATAACGATCGTAGCCGGACATCCATACCGTTTTCGGTGTAATGTCCCATCTCTAGCAATTACCCAACATAAGCACGCTGAAAAGAAACGACTCGACAACATAACGTAGCATGCTCTCTGAAATGCAGATGTGGTGTAACCAACTGCTGATGAGAAACCAATCATCCCGTTCGAAAGTGCCGAGTCGTAAGAATGTGTAGTCTATTCAAGATGTAAGGAAAATGAAAACCCTGCAATGCATTTGAACAAGACAAGGGATTCGGAGGTCACCCTTCACGGTCAGAAAGGAGTATCATGGTCTTCCTCTGTGTTTTTAAGACTTTTTTTTTTTGTTTTGTTTTTTTTTTTTTTCCTTTGGTCCTCCGAAGCCCGTAGAATCATGGGGATACCTCTTGAAGGCTTTAGCGACGGCGAGACATAACACCACCGGCCTTCATGGGTTGTAATCCAAGTGGTAATCCTCCAACCGGACCACCAACCGTCGCTTCAGTCAAAGTCTTCCGGCGCTTACTCTCAAATTCCGCGCCCCGACTATCTGGCCGAACTATTTGGTCCACATCGTCATCCTCCCGCAAACGCTTTCCTGACCCCAGAGGTCCGTTCATCCCCGTCGAGTACCCAGGTGCTGGATTCGACGCGACAGAGTAATTATCAGTCGTTCCGTTCGCCGCCGCACCGCGAGCTTCGCCAACACTGTTGTAAAGACTGCTGATAGCAGCGGGTCGGGGAGGCGTACTGTATCCTGAGGCCCATTGGGGAGGCGCTCCGCTTGTACGGGGGGTCATGCGTCCGGACCCGTTCTGTTGCGAGGGGGAGCCAGACATGTCAGACGCGAGTTGAGAATGATCACCCGCCAAACTTCCAACAGAAGGGTTGGTAGTGTATGTATAAGACCCGCGGTTTGCGTTATAGGCTGCACTATCATGTTGCACGTACTCGGGCTCATGCTCGGGTACAGGCTCACCTGCTCCGCTGCCAACATGTCCATTAGTCTGAGAGTACCGGTCAGCCTTCACATCAGCTTGCTCTACATCTGGCGGTCCCCCTGAAGACCTTGCCGTCGGAGGCGCCATATCGTTCTTAATATACGTATTGGCGGGCATAGTCTGGCCGTAAGGGGCCATAGGTTGGGACAAGGGTTGCTGGGGAGCATATTGGGGGTGGGATGGAGGAGCGGCGGAGTAGTACGATTTCGAGCTATCGTATCCGGACTGACTCTGATATGGTTGCATCCCTTGCATATTGCTGCCTGGGGGAGTTGTGGCCGGAGTGGTAGGCATCGATCGTGCGTTACTCAACGTCGTGTCAATCGATAGAGGTTGTGTGTTGGGCACACCCGAGTTCATTCCCTGGTTCCCCCACTCATAGGAGCTCCCCTGGTTGGTGATACCCATGAGACTGGACGCACTGGCAGGAGGGGTCGGGAAAGTGTGGGCGCGATCAAGACCAGGCCTGGCAGCAGACTGGGTCGTCATTGCGTGAGGCTGAGACATGTGCGATGGAACCGGGGTTTGGAGCGAGTGATGATGATGCAAGGCAGGGGGTTGTGGGCCCTGTGAAGCCCGCGTGGCTTGAGGACCTTCTAACCGCCGTTGCTGCGACTCTTGCACAACCATATTTGTCCGGGTCTGGTTAGTGGGATGGTACAGAAGACCTCCGATATTGTGCACAAACAAAGGGTATAAAAGGTCTGTGATCTTCTCTTTGTTGGCAAACTCCAAGGCGCGCTCGAATGGGATCCTGGAAACTTGGTTAGAATCATATAAAGGAAACAGACTCAGACGACCATACCAAACTCCCTTCAGGTGCATTGGACCAATCTTGACTACATGACGGATCTTTTCGCTCTTGAGAATCCCGTCGCGGCGACCTCTAGTCATGCCAGCCACGTTGAGCAGCTTGGTCCCGTTTATCATATGATTGTCTGCATGAAGGTCAGCCACAAGATTTTCAGGAACACGAAGACATTGATTGGGGTACTCACCTTCCCGGCGGGCAACACAGACTCCTCTAGCTTCAACTTGGTAGCAAAGACTGCCTTCGTCCTCCCACAGGGTGGCTGTGACCCGTGGTTTGGCACCAGGCGGAGCTACTTGACCTGTAGCATCGTACACGTAGCCTTGCATAGGCGTTCCGGTATTGTTTCCATATCCCGGAGGTGCAACTGTGTGGCTGGAAACTAATGGGAAAGTGTTATTAGTATCGTACTATAAAAGCAATATTTTGAGAGATATACCTGGCAATGGTAACAGCTGGGCTGGGACCTGGCTGCTCACTGATGTTGTCGGAGGCTGCGGGCCAGGTTGGGACGATGTGACACCGCCAGGATAAGCATATTGGGAATAGGAACTGGCGGGGCCATAGGTAGTCGACGCCGGCTGCAATACAGGCGGTTGCTGATGATATTGAGGGTAATGGGCGATTCCACCAGCAGTGGCCGCCTGAGAAGCATAGGGCTGTGCTGATGACAAATGCGATGAGTGGACATCCATGTATGGTTGTGTATGGTTCATGCTGCCAATTGCTGTTGGGTTGGGATAGTAGCTATCACCCACGGTGTTTTGCGGGATGGAATACTCCTGCGGAGCGGAGGAATCCAGAGAGAGCCGGCCCTGACCACCAGCCGCTAAGTCCGCAGACTGCGGGGGGCTCCTGGCCTCGTTGATGACGGGTGCGGTTCCGGATAGGCTTGTCCGAGCACTCGCGTTATGGGATGCCGAGGCCTCTTCGTAGCTAGTCCGATAGGACTGGCCCGAGATTGGCGGCTGCGAGGCCGTCGGTAAACTGAGAGCCGGGAGTTTGTCGCCAGACAATAAAGGTCTCTCAGCAGCGTGGTGATTATACCAAGGGATATCAACAGGACCTCTGGTGTGGACCTGGGAAATCGACGGCAGCTCCAGCTTTTCGGTTTGTGGGGGTAACGGTTCTAATAAACGAAGTGATTCGGAATTTCTAGCCGTTGGATTCAAGTGTCTCCAACGTGCCACAATAATGATTTTTTTTTTCCTTTTTTGTTTTTCTTTGTCGTCGTAGTTCCGGTCAGATCAGAAAAGTGCGAGTCGTCGACATGCAAGTGAGGCAACTATTTAATTCGTCAAGTACAAAGGAAACCGATATCGATGCTAGCACCGAGTTTAGAGCGAATGCAGATATGTCGTCAAGGAAAAATGGATAGCTTCAACAATGCAGGAAATGCAAAGTGCAATCGTGGTAAGCTCGTTGAAAATCGTAACCGTAAAACGCTGTAAGATCGCTGGCGTAACTGGACCGAGAAAATCGCTATGCAGCGTGAACGGGCAGAAATCTACATCCAATTATGTACGAAGATTGGAGTGATCAGACGCAAAACCATGAAAGTCAGGTAAAATAGCGCGCTTGCGGCTGGACAACAGAAATCGCTCAACCAAATCAGAAGCACGAAATCATGGGTCTCGTATCAAGTCGTAAGAAGAGCGCGGGGAAGGGCGACGTGACAGTCCAGCATCAAACGTCGAATGCTTCTCTGGTGACTTGGACGCAGTTTCGTACTATCGACGAACAAAACACGCACAAGTAGGCAAAGTGCTCGCTTTTCTTATTCTCGTTGCAACCAACAGAGGGAACAAGCTCGTAGTGATTCGTAACAGGTCGTAGCAGGTCGTCGAATATACCGTGCTGCTTCAAGGTGAACAAGGGTACAGTCTAGATAAAATAGATAAAACAGAGGTAAGCAGGGCATTCAAGTCATCACAACAGTCGTCTCGAACAAGAATAATAGAAAAAAGAAAAGGGACGGTGCTTGTAGCAGGAGAGGATCTCAAATGGAAAGTCGGGAGGATGTATAAAAGGTGTCAAACGAAAGGGATGGTGGTGCACTAACAAGGCGGACAAGGGAGACTGGTACCGTGAACAGGGAGAAGATCAGAAAATAGAAATTCAAAATTCAGACCAAGAAATACGTAA
>NW_022475689.1:0-19046 GCF_009193585.1 Aspergillus caelatus
AAAGAAAAAGAAAAAGAAAAAGAAAAGGAAAGGAAAATAAAGTGTCATCACTCCTTCCGCACACTCAAAAGCCAGTACCACTGCTGCCGTCCTTCTTCCGTCTGGAGTACGTCCGGATCGACTACGGTTGAGAGAAGCTTATCATGCAACTGCCTCGCTTTTTCGCGCGTACCCCGGATCGTCCGCCCGCGGAGCCGTTCCCCGAAATGTTTCAAAATTCGAGCATAGCGATCCTGACCTGAAAAGTAGTGAGTATTCGTGCCCATGTGGATGCAGATAGACTTACCCTGGTAACGCTGCAATCCATCTATAAGGGCATACCCCTCGTCATCGGTCCATGGTCTGCCATGCTTGATGGACATGGTTGGCACAGGTTCCGGTTGTGGTGCACTGCCCTTAAATAAGTCCTTCTTTAACGCGGTGATGAGTTTTTTGAGCGGGAGCTGAAGGCTACGGCTCTGGTTTTCGGAGTCTATGTAACCCGTATCTACTACACAATATATCTTGTAGCATAGTTGTAGAAACACTTCCAGCACCCGGTGCAGGTGTTCGGAGGCTTTGGGGAAGAGCCCGTCTTCCTTGCAGTAGGCTTCGAAACAGGCGAGCAACACACCCATCATTCCCGATACGAGACACGCTTCAAATTCGTCCAGCGTCTCTTCACTGCTCGGTCGGCCTCGTTCTGGTTTGTCGTTTTTATGTTCGACGATATAGTCCACCGAGGAGGTCCCATCACTGTAAATTGCGCTAAGGAGCTCATCGCATTCGCGCACTATCGCGCCGCGAGGCTCACGTCGGGCGTCTAGGTTACCTACAATCTTCACATATTTCGCTCGCAACGTAGAAGTTAGATCCACGAAATCATCAAAGTATTCGGCCATAGAAGGGTTAGCAGTCTTTTTGACGCGGTGAGCTTGAACCACCAGGGTGTCCCAGTTGTTCTTCTGGCCAGCCATTTTAAGGGCCTGGTGCAACCATGCCTCCTCCTCGTCGGATTCATCCCCAGCATCATCCTCGGAAATATCCTCAACATGTTGCTCGATGTCGTTTGGGCTGTGACGGGGTTGTAGAGACTCGGTTTGGTCTTCGTGAGAGTTCAAGGAGTTGACAGCTCGAGACGTCGCAAGGCTTCTTTCACGATTCCGTCTTTGATGTTCTGAGACTGGCTGTTGATTCGAGGTTTGACGTCTCTTGCTTGGCGGCGTAGACAGGTCCTCTGGGTCGCTTTCGTACCTAAACAATTCGGGTCGTGCGGGGCGATCTCTCACGCTGCCCTCATCATCTGCTGGAATACGAACAGAAGATTCGCCCTCGACGGTGATGTTTGTGTGGTCTGCTTCGACGCTCTCATCCTCCGCCTCATCATCCGTTGGAATATAAACGGAAGACTTGTCCTCAACGGCGATGTTGGTGTGGTCTACCCCGACGCTCTCATCTTCTGCCTCATAAAGCTCCACTTCATCGGCCAAGTCCGCTGATTCTGCTTGCACACGCGAAGGTTGCGAGATGTCCTCCAATGGGGTATTCCTCCTAGGAGACTCTGGCGAACGGACTGGCAATCCTGCCCTGTCCACAGAGCTCCTGACACCCACAGCAGGATTTACGATCACGACGGCGGGAGAGCTTCTGTGTTGTTCGTGTGCACTGGAAACATTATCAGAACCAGGGTGTGGCTCATCTGCTTGCTCTGGTTGCTGATCGTGCGGTGTTCCATATTCACTTTCAGGCCCATTATGCGATTGATCTCTCGATCTATCACCACTCTCATATGTGTCCCTGTGTAGATCCGCGCTTAGAACTGACACCCGTTTCTGAATATCAAATGGACTCAGTCGGTTTGACTGAGGGACGTTATGAGGCGAATCGAGCACAGGTTGGGGAAACTCATTGTCTCCGTGATCCTCTACAACATCCACATAACTCGCGTCACTTTCACCATTCTCTTGATCTTCGTCAACCGGACCGGTGTATTCCTCCGCCGCCGCCGCTTCGTCAGGACGATCATCCGAGCCCCCTCCAGACTCGCGCTCAGGCTCGCGGTCCGATTCCACCTCCCGGTCATCTTTTCCACTAAGCTTCAAATTCGCGCGACGTTTTGCCTTCCGAGAGGGTGTGGTCTTACTACCATATTTCTCCTGCAACCGAGACGATCTGCGGGGGGTTAAGGGCTCCGACAATGGGACGCGTCTGGACGGGACGGATCGGTCATGATCTGGCTCATCGGGGACGTCCCAGATATCATCACTTTGGGGGGCCTGGACATCATCGATCTTGGGCCGACGCGACGAGCGGGGGCGGTATGGAGAAGGAGTGCTGGACTTCGGCTCGTGGGTGACGTTTTTGGCGCTCAAGTTGTTTAAAAGGTCCAGCGCGTGGGACGTCGAGACGACTTTTCTTCGTCGTGGAGTTGATCGTGAGCTCATTTGGATTGGTCTTTGGCCAGTGAGCACATTCGTGATTATTTGGAGGAGAAGGGGAGCGACGACGACCTAAGGTCGTTGGGTGAATCGACCTGTGTCATAAAACAAACAATTAATGGTGAGCGGAAAAACAAACGCTGCGGAATTGAGAGGTCTAGACCCTTGGAAGAGAACTACTTGCACCTTCCATAATCTTAGAGTCAGGAATATCAATTTATTGTCTTACTTATCCTCTAGATTATAATTTAATGTCCTCAAGATTCATTAGAGACTGGTTATCTCTTGAATTAAAGAAAGTAATACTAAGAATAAAGGAACATCTATCAAGATCCGGAGATTTTTTATCTACCCGCTGCCAGTTTATACATATATTACAGTACATCCATCATAAAAAAGGTAGTGAAAGAAAGCTTAGCTCAAAGAGAAAAAAGGCGAAAATAACAACAGTACTTCATTGAGAAAGATTATTCTTTCCTTGTAAATTATAAAGCCAAAGTAAATCTTTGATTGAGCTAACTACTATCACAATTTCCAATATAGAGAACTAAACTATAGGCGTCCATCAAACAGCCAAGAGTGACACTGCCGGGTGAAACGAGCCTTTAGGGCTAGATCTAACAGGTCCTAAAATTCCTCAACCAAAGGCTTCTCTGATAGTTAAGCCTATACCTAGTCCCTGGAATAGCTCGTTTCACGAATAGACTGCTTTTTTCTGAACTGTCACATACTAGTAGGTATCTTTATTGAGTGTCTATATTGATTGACCGTGAGTAGTTCGATGTTGCTTCTTGTCTTCTTACATACAGCCCGATTGTGGCTGTGTACTGGGCTTCTGCTATTCTAAAGCAAACCATAAAGCTGTTCTCTTATGACTATTGAGATTTATTAGAATGGTCAGGGATTGTAAACAGTACTCCGCGCCATGAGTCTGGCGGGGCTGAGGAATTCGGCGGGGTTTCCTGTGAGCTCGGCGGCTATTTGAACGGCCTGATAGGGCGAAGACAAAACATGCGAGGAATTGGGCACAAGTCACGACTCGTTATATGATTTCTGAATAGAATCAGGGTCAAGCATTTCTCGCGGCTAGGGGTACCGAGCCAATTAATGACCCTGTCTGTAGCCAAAGCATTAAATCATTGTTAAATAGGCCAACAAAACATCCAAACGCCAACTAGGCTGAACTACTGCCTCCTGGCGGCTTTCTATGATATACAAGAATAGTGATGGGCCACCCATTACCGCAACTGGACAATTCCGAGTATGCCGTCGGCTGGATCGCTGCCTTGCCTCATGAAAGAGCAGCTGCCAAGGCAATGCTTGACACAGTGCATGCACCGCCGCGGCAAAAACACACCAAAGATCATAATAGCTATAGGTTAGGCTCCATAAATGGGCCAAATGGGGAACATAACGTGGTTATTGCCAGCCTTCCATCCGGTCGATATGGAACTGTAACTGCGGCTACGGCTGCTAAGCAGATGCTTGCTAGTTTCCTCAGTATCAAGTTCGGGCTAATGGTTGGCATTGGCGGTGGTATACCGAGCGATGAGCACGATATCCGTTTGGGTGATGTTGTGGTCAGTCAACCTACAGGCGCCTTTGGGGGCGTAAGGCAATATGATTGCGGCAAGGTCACTGCACACGGTTTCGAAGAATGTGGTGCATTGAATTGCCCTCCTGGGGCACTTCTCAATGCGATGGGTGAGCTTCAAAGCAACTATGAAATGATGGGAGGCACATCGATATCCGGTATATTGGAGTCCATGTATACGGCTTATCCGGCAATGGCGGATTCACGCAGAGGACCAGCATATATATACCAAGGTGCAGATCATGATCGGTTGTTCTGCCCTGATTGTATACATGAGAACGGCACAAAAGATTGTGGTGGGTGCGATCCTGAGAAGGAAATCAAACGACCTGAACGACTGGACCAAGATCCTTACATCCACTATGGCACTATCGCTTCAGGTAATAAGGTCATCAAAGATGCGAAGGTGCGTGATTTGTTAGCAAAGAAGTGTCTTTGTTTTGAAATGGAAGCTGCAGGATTGATGAACCAATTTCCTTGTCTCGTCATTCGTGGAATCTGTGACTATTGCGATACCCATAAAAATGATCGATGGCAGAAGTATGCTGCGGCTACTGCTGCTGCGTATGCAAAAGAGCTTCTTCAGGTTACCGACGCTTCGGATATCCAAAACACACCAGAAGCTCGCAGTATTGTTATGGATAACCGTAAGTTGGACGTCTTTCCTCTTCTTCTTCTTCTGTAGACTGTTAATTCGCGACGACGGTAGACACTGAAGACATAACAATTTATCTTCAATAGTATCATACTTATGATCATGCTTTATTAAGCGTGTTAATTCTATATTGTTGTCAAGCAGGTCTTGCTAATTCATATATGCAGTTTCGGAGATCAAAACGATGATCAAGGGCCTTGCCCGGTCAAGTAGGAGAATGCTTTGAGTTTACCTGATGCAGAAAAGTTTCTGGATATTGCCTGCGAGCAATTCAGCAGAGTCTACATCTGCCTGGATGCACTGGATGAACTGCGGGATCAAAGAAGCCTCTAAATGTCTTTACAGGCCAGATCATCCTCGATACAGCTATATATCACTGGCCGGCCCCACGTCCAAGTAACAGTTGCGAGACATATTAAGGAGAAGCATGAGATTCCAATTGTAGCACATGATCATGATATTCGACGATTCATCGACCTTGAGATTGGTGGACCGAACGATATTGAACCGGACGCCATGGACGAAAAGCTGAGAGTGGATATTCAAAACAAAGCTATAGAGTCAGCTAAGGGCGTGTTAGTGTGCCAAGTTTATTGTTCTTCATAGTGCTAATTCCATGACTTAGGTTTCTTCTACCTGTATTACAAGTTCATGCTATTTTGCAAGCTACTACGATCCGACGTCGTGAGGAGGCCTTGAGAACATTACCGTCTGATCTCGGTGATGCCTTCGCTGGTACAATGGCACGAATAGAACAACAGCCTCACGCGCAATCTGAGCAGGCAAAGAAGATTCTTGCTTGGGTTTATCTAGCAGAACGACCGGTTTCCGTTGATGAGCTTCTGTGTTCACTTGCGATCGAAGACGACGATAAAGCTTTCAACCCGAGAGGCATGCCTATTAGAAGTACCTTGATCAACTGTTGTCATGGTTTAGCTGTGATTGATCAGGAAACGTCCACTATACGATTGGTTCACTATTCTTTTCAAGAATATCTCTGTCGGCAAAACCAATTATTTGGAGTCAGCAAAGTACAGTGGCATAATCGAATTGCATGGACATGCCTTACATTTCTAAACTTCCCTTCCCCGCCTTCAGAGGATAATTGCATGGAAACCACTATTATGTCCTACGCTGCTGCCAAATGGGGCCACCACCTTCAGAAGAGTGAACACCTACAAGACGTACCATTAGAACTCGCTCGAGAATACCTCCGTACCGTATCGACTCATAATAGGGCAAGCTTGCATTTAATATACTGAGAAATGTACAGAGCTCAATACAACGACAATGAGCTACGCCTTGTGGCCTCCTATGTTCATATAGCAGCTTTCTTTGGTGTCCAAGCCCTTGTACTTCATCTATGCCTGGCAGAACGTGACTTAGATCTGAGGGATATTGAAGGCCAAACACCATTATCATGGGCTGCGAGGCGGGGTCACAAAGTTGTGACCAAGCCGTTGATTGAAAATGGTGTTGCATTAGACTCTCGAGATCATGCGGGTAGGACACCATTGTTGCTGGCATTAGAGTCTAGGCACGAAGCAGTAGCTCTGCTACTCATCGAAAGTGGTGCAGCAGTTGATGCGGCGGACTGATTCAACAATGTAGCCTTATCAATGGCTGCCCAAAGCAGGTGTGAAGCAGTAGCAGAGTTACTAATTGGAAAGGGTGCTCCTCTTAACACCAAGAATCAGTCTGGGCTAACGCCTCTCTCGCTCGCCGTACTAGGTGGGTTCAAGAATATCGTTAGGCTACTTCTTGACAATGGCGCGGCGGTGGAGGCAACGGATCGATATGGCCGGACACCACTTTTGTCCGCCGTGTCGAGTGGGCTTGAGGAGATTGTCAAGCTACTTTTAGACAAGGATGCTAATGTGGAGGCATTTGACTATAAGTATGGCCGGACGCCACTGATATGGGCTGCAGCGGAAGGATATGAGATCATAGCGAGACTACTGATTGAGAAAGGCGCCGAAGTAGATTCAATAGATGCTGGCTTTAGTTGGACACCGTTTGCATGGGCGGCAGTCAACAGGTTTGAAGGAGTATCAAGGCTACTCCTTGAGAACGGCGCTGAGATGGAGTCCGTGGAGGTGAATGGTTATGGCCGGACGCCGCTATTGTTGGCGTTAGAAGCCAGAAACGAGCCGATAGTCAAGCTTTTGATTGGAAAGCTTGCTGAGGCAGAGTCCAATGCTCTACGGCGCACTGAGTTGGTGTCTTGTGTTGAAGAGAAGGGACTCGATGCCTTGATCGATTTTTTAGAGTTCACGACTGACTACCACGGCCATCGGTCGAAACGAAAGCCAAATGCCAATGATCCCATCCATCTATACTTTGATTAGAAACTGGTTAGTCACTAATCAAAGATTTGTGGAAGGGAGAGAATGGATGCTGGACCATTGAATAACTAAGGACATGAAGTTACTAACCTAATGAATGATCCTTGCCTGAAGAGGAAAGGGAGTGGATCAGGTGCTGGACCACCAACTCTAACAAATTAAACTCGACGGCCTCCGCGGACAAATTTCGTCATGGCCGATCCAAAAACAACATACATCCCCGACTCTACGTTTTGTTACTTAGTGGTGTCACCCCCACTCATACGCAACTTACACCCTTACAACTATTGGAAGCCCTGGAAAGATATCACATTTAAGATCAGACTATTAGTAATTAACTACAATGGCTGCAGATGGATTTTCAGTCCGTGTGTTGCCCACCATCGACCCCTCGGTGGGGCACTCTTTCCTCCAGCCCAGCAAGAGAATCCACGAAACCGATGATGTCTCGGAGTTTCTATGCTCCAGAGCTTATGTTGACATTATGACGTTTCTTCTGCAGCTAAACCGATCAATGTTTCCATCTAGATTACCAGATGAACGTGTACAGCCGTGGCCTCTAAAGTCCGAAGTAGTCGAGTTCTCTGCCCCCGTCCGGCGGCTACAGCAGTTACTGCTGAAGCTCGAAGGATTACTTCATGCCACACCGGTGGCGGGTGGTGAACGGAGGTTTGCTGATAAAGGCTACCGCAACTGGCAGGACAAAGTGAAGGAGAATGCATCTTCCTTCTTAGAAGAGTGTTTGTCTTCGGAAATCCTACACGCCCCGTCATCGGACCCGGAGGGCCCAACAGCAGAGGTAGAGCTAATGGAGTACTTCTTAGGAAGTTGGGGTAGCCGGGAGCGAATGGATTATGGCACCGGGCATGAACTGAGCTTTTTGGCGTTCCTGGCGGCGATCTGGAAGCTGAACGGGTTTCCTAAAAATAGTCCCGGCGTAGAGGAAAGAGCGATTGTCATCGGTGTGATAGAACCGTGCGTATATTGAATAATCTTCGCATGCTAATCCAGACTGATTTATGACTGGTCTAGGTATCTGGAACTGGTGCGAGCTGTTATCAAAAAGTACAAACTGGAGCCTGCTGGCTCTCATGGTGTCTGGGGCTTGGATGACCATTCTTTTCTTCCTTACATATTTGGCTCCGCACAATTCAGTCCAGCTATATCAGACTCGGACCTAGTACCGGAGGTGGGCTCACTACCCGATGCGCCGGACCCTGAAGGAGTCGCGAAAGCGAACATTGTAAACAAAGAGCGAAGAGTGAATATGTATTTTTCCGCCGTTGGCTTCATATACGATGTTAAACAAGGTCCATTTTGGGAGCATAGCCAAATGCTATATGACATATCCGGAATCCGGGCTGGCTGGGCCAAGATCAACAAGGTCAACACATCTCGCTACCGTTTGAATTTGTCGACTGATGATGATTGCAGGGTATGATCAAAATGTACAACGCCGAAGTGCTCTCCAAGTTCCCGGTTGTCCAACACTTTCGCTTTGGTTCGCTGTTCAGCTGGGACCGCGACCCCAGCGCCATTCCTCCGCCGTCTAGAATTCATACCTCATCCGGACCAGAAACTCGGCCACGACAGGTACCTCCAACTGCACGACAAGACCCGGGCCTGGGAACGAAAGCTCCTTGGGCTACCGCATCTCAGATTGTTCCACCGCCATCAACCGGAACTGCAGCGCCATGGGCGACTGCAAGAGCTGGTGGGCCATCTACTACGTCTAGAATCCCATCGGCGCTTCCCGATACTTCCAGGCTACCCCCAGGTCCAATGGCTCCTACCAGAGCTCCCTGGGCGAGTTCGCAACCAGCTGGGCCGGCCCCTACTGGTGATGCCAATGACATCACTACAAAAGCTCCCTGGGCAAAATAATATGAAGAAATATAGTGATGTGACAAAAGGTTGCTGCTACTTCGTGTCTATATGATATAACATACATACCCTTATTCTTTAGGTATACATAGTCCAATCATATCTGAGATAGTGTACATGATGCATAGCATTTTGCCTCCATGACAATGTAAATAAAAGAACTGTAATGCGATGGGGTATCATTTTTATCACTGAACGCCAAGTATGAAAAAACCCAGGAATGACACAACTACTCTGAATCCGAAGCATAAGCCACCAAAGCAGCCGGCGGTTCTGGTGTCTTACCGTCGGTCTCAGTCACCTCGGTTGAATGCTCTTTCGATACAGAGGATGCTTGATCTTCACTTGCCGTACTGCTTATATTGTGGTTGTCTGTCTTATTCGTGCCCGCCTTGTTCGGTGCAGCTTTGCGCCGTTTAACCTCTGGCTGCCACAGGCTTCCCTCATGGCTTAGGAAAGGATCAACGACAGCGCGGGTATTCCCAGTTAACTCGCTGCGAAATATTGCTTTGCGTTCTGCGACGACGTCCGCCACCTTCTTCCGTTTCCTGTCCTTGGTCTTCCCAGTTGATGCGTCAGGAAGCTTTTTCTCCGTTGGCACACCCCTAGACTCAAACATCGGCCGGGTGCGCGCAGCAGTAGTATCACTCCCAGTAGCAAAATCGACCAAACCAGCCCGCAACCGATCCTCCTCCGCCTCATCAACAATATCAATCCCCAAGCTCATCTTGTCTTTCAACGCCTCCCTTTTCGCCTCGGCCTTTTCCAAGACCTTCCTCTCCGTCCGAAACGTCTTCCTCAACCGCCTCGACATCTCATATGGATCAACCCAATCCCTTGCCTGACGCTCCTGCAACTCCAAAATCCTCGTCCGCCCTTCATCCACCACCTTCTTATTCTCGACCTTCCCCTCCAACCGCGCAAACGGATCAACAACCTCCTCCTTCTCCCCAGGCAACTTCACCACAATCTCCCCAACCCCACCCTCCCTCTTGTCTTCCCCAGTATCCCTCTTCCTGCCCCCCTCCGCAACCACATACGCCGTATTCTTCGGATCCGTCCGAATCTCAATCCATCCGCCGCACGCGGGATGCCTCATCCGGAAACTGTAAATCGGCGTCGAGTGGTAGTTCCCAATCTTCTTTTTCTCGGCATTGAAGCGCACGCCTTGGCCGATGATCGTCTCGTGGGGTTTACATGTCGTGCACCAGACGGCGAAGGGCATTTCGAAACGCACGGTCAGGGCGCCAGTCGTGTGGAGGTGACGGGCGCGAGAACCGAGGGGATGTTTTTTGGCGAGTTGGTTGCCGCTCATTATACCTTCTTGGTCTGGGGGGACATAGCGTCCCATGTCTAGATTGTTGGGTTAGTTTTTTGTTTGCTAGGAGGGGGTTTGCGGAGGGGGTATGCCGTACTGAAGCCCTGCATTTTGGGTGGTTGTTTATGGTATCTGTGTTTTGGAAATTGCAAGTGGTCGTTTGTCTGGGTTCGTTTGGAGCTGCTCGCTGGCGCTCCGGTTGGAGACCAATGTGTGAGCCAGTGGTGGCTGAGGAGGAAGTTGAAGATTGGTGATGATTGATTGATTGTATGCTTATCGGGATGGATGGAAGGCGGTGTTATGTAGATTAGTCATGATGTGTTGTGCATGCATAGGTTGTCGATTTATGCAGATCCACCTGGCGTCTATCGACGCTTTCTCCTCGGACGATATGAAACCTTTGCTATTGACATACTTGTTTTCTGTATGGACAAGTAGTCTTATATGTTTTGTTTTCATGGAGTTTTATCATAAATTTTGTTGGTGTCCAGCACACCATATTGGGAGACAGGAGTTATGTCTGAGAACCAAGGCTCGCATTCAGACCCCACCGATATCAATACTGGACGACGAGATATGTATAGATATGTATCTTACATAGAGTTATGTTATATAGCAAAGGATTTAGATACCAAGAGTCATATTTGAACTGCCACATTCATACCCCAAATAACCAATGTAGCGACAGCCGACAGAAGCACGACACCAAAGAATGCCCTATAACAACCAAAAAGACCCCAAACCATGACCACAACCCCACCAAATCCAACAAGACCAACCCTAAACAGAGCAGCCGTTTATAGTTGAACACGAATAGCCATTAGTAAACCAAACCGATTAGCAGTACCGGCCAAAGGGGTAAAAAAAGGAACTAATTACTCATGTCACCCAAGCAAGGGGGAGGGCTGATTGGGTAATTCACCCTTCATGCAGTTGTCATGACAAGGTTAGGGTTGGCAGCTTGCAGGGCTCCACGAACGCTGGTTTGCGGAAGCGACATCAGCGAATAAAGTTTGCTGGATCTCTTTGTTTGTACTTCGTAAATGGAGAGCAGATCCCGCTAGGTTCCTTGTCTTGCCTCGGGATTCGAATGCCGTACTTTTGTTCGCGATCGTATGGTCAGTCCAGGGTCCCCGTGAATGAACGTGCTCATCTCCCCCGCCACCTACGCTCATTTGTCTTTGTATGGTGGGCAACACTACGGTTTTGTGGTATCGTGATTTAAGCCTCTCATGGTTGACGATATAGAGGTGCTTGATTAGCTGTGGCTTCCCTTGAACTTGTGTCCATGTTAACCCTAAGTTGTTGCTTCGCAGGATCTATCCCCAGCTTCGGATAGCGACTGGGCCTCGGCGGACGGGGCATCGCTAGATGTAACTACGTTGGCGTCGAGTGTTCTGAATTATGAGTAGGTATATCTCTATTTCAACCTCCATCACCGGTATATCCCCAGATACATGCTAACAACAGCATACGCAGGTACAAGGTAAGCCCCGCGCAAGCGAAGACAACAATGATCTCCGATACGAAAGATAAATGAGCGCAGAATGGCCGAAGATATCACGCCTACCGCTCAGGCGCATATTTAATGGTATTATGAATCGCATCCGCATTCCCGAACCAGGCAAGATGGCTTAGAAAGGTTCAGCCAAACGACGAGGAGGAGCAGGACCGCATGGACCTCCTCCATCACATATATGCCCTGATTCTCGATGGCGGACTGCACATGGCGCCGATCAAGTCTCATCCGGAGCGAGTCCTCGATTTGGGAACAGGTACCGGGATTTGGGCGATTGATTTTGCTGAGTGCGTATTCAGACTTATGGGACCTTTCTTGGGTGGGATTTCGCTCATAGATGTTCGGATTATAGTCAGTATAAGTCTGCGGAAGTATTAGGTATGCTGCTGTCTGCATGTTAAAGATCAGTGATTGACCACCACAGGAAACGACCTCAGTCCCATTCAACCTAGCTGGTAAGGATTACCTCCTCCCATGTTAGTCAGATAAGGTGCCGACCTTTAACCCCGTAATGAGCTTGAAGGATACCCCCAAACCTCCAATTCGAAATCGACGACTACGAAGCAGACTGGGTCTATTCACGGCCCTTCGACTACATCCACGGTCGCGAGCTAGCAGGCGCAGTCAGCAACTTTGACAGACTCTTCCGACAAGCATTCAAACACCTAAAGCCAGGTGGGTACCTGGAGATGCAGAGCTTCCGCATCGAAGTATACGCCGACGACGACTCACTCGACCGAGCACCATATACCACGAGAATGTGCTCGTTAATCCAGGAAGCCAGTGTCAAATTTGGAAAGCCAATGGCGAATATGGACGAGTGGGCGGATAGAATGATCAAGGAGGGATTCGAGGATGTGACATGCAAGATTATCAAAGTGCCCATTAGTCCATGGCCATTGGATAAGAAACAGAAGGAGATTGGGAAATACTTTCAGGCGCAGCAGATGCAGGGCATTCAGTCTTATGTTCCGGAGTTATTGCAGAATATTCTGAAGTGGGGCCCGGACGAGGTTGAGGTTTTGATGGCGGGGGCAAGGAAGGAGTTGTTCGATACCACAGTGCATCAGTATGGGAAATTGTATTTTGTCTATGGCAGGAAGCCCGGGGGATAGGTCTGTTATACATGTGAGATCTGTTGTTGGGATTCGGTGTATTGTGCTTTTATCTTAATGAAGTCACGATGAGAATAATGATAGTCGATTCAAGATCTTGCCATGGCTACGTTAAGCATATCTGGCTGATCTTTATGAACTAGACTTTTGATTAGGGACCATAGGCAGTAATGTGGGTAGAGAGAGGTCTTCCATACCAGCATGTATGACAAGACTTGTGTTTTGACAATAGTAAAGGGCACAGATACTGGTCATTAAGTAGACGTCAAATCTGTATAGAAAAGAAACAGCAACTGTAGTGCAGCTGAATCGAGAAAGATAAAAGTCGTCAGAACGAGATGCTCAACCGAGCAGCCATATATGCAGGCATCGTCGGCTTGCCACTTCCACACGGTCGATTCACCTCGTCGATTCACCTGGCTTCTTGGGGCAGTTGTATCCACCGGGCTTGAAGCGCCATGTTGGTCTCGAACAGCATCGAACAGGCAGTGTGTCCAAGAGCGCGAGATAGGTCGTATTGGCCAATAGTGTGAATAATACAATCAGGTGGGTCAGACGCAGCATCCTATATTTCTTTTGCTGACCTCCATTTCTACAATATGGTTGAGGTAGCCTGGTCACGAATCAGAGGTGATCCGATGTAGCATTTGAGTCGAAAGTTGCAATTGACTCCCAACTCGTGATTGGCACCTTCAGGTGCAGTTGTGAGCAGTGGCGCTGATTGGCGTCGTGTTCTCGTGTTAATCTAACCATGGTATGCATTTCCTCGAGGCCTTAATCAGAATGGTTGAGATGCCACAAAGGACATTGTCTTAGATTGCAAACCTGACTTGTGAATAAGAGAGGGTTATACTATAAGATGTATTGAGTAGAGAACTACATGTTGGATGAACGATAAAAGATCAAAGAGGCTATATTAGGGCGGAGCCGAAACAAGGCCAACCACTACTCCCGCTTGGCATAACATGAACTGTTTCAAAGCAGAGGATTGACTCCTGTATCCACTTCGTATTCGCCAATGTGTCTTATGCAATGCTACCGTAAGTAAGCGAGAACTTCTTGATTCAGATACGGAAGCCGAGAAGCCCTATGATGGACTACTAGAAATCAGGCACGACATCCCGTATCAAAAGAACTCCATTTGACTTCCGAGAGAATCTCACATTTTAACCTTGCATTAATGCAATATTCTAAGATGGCCGCTAGCTTCCCACGTAAGCATCTAGAATCATTTTACTAATGTCGCCTCCCTTGATGATCACGATGTACGCGGGGTTCGTCATACGCGGTCCCCTGAGACTTTTATTCAGCGATTCGCCTACTGCATGAAGTTTAAGCCAAAAGAGGACCCTATTCCCGCAGATGCAAAGTCAGCCTGGTGCAGGAGGGTTGCTTCTGTAATCTGCTACGAGCTTTATGATAGATATACCGGCATATCCCTGTTTGTGCCGTTCCTAAAGGCCCTAAGAATGAGACCCTAGTGTCGTGCCGATTAGATCAAGGAGTTACAATGAACTATAACCACAACGTGCAAGAAGAGCAGTGGGTGACATTGCCGCTAATAAATCGAGCCCCCTCCTCCGACATCTCACGGAATGTTTCTACATGGTCCCATCCTGAGTCACTACCAGAGCCGCCGCTACAATGGTTCATGGACCCCTCGAGTCACGGTGAACTGCTAGAGACGCCCGTTCAGTGGCCTATGGACGCTTCTGCGCTCGGGCACACTTTAAACCCGTCAACACCATGGATAATGCATTCTTCAGGCCCTGATAACCCTACAGAACCATCAATGCCATGGATTATGGATACGTCAGATCTCAAAGACTTTCTTGAGCCGCAGATACAAGGTCTTCTCGGGCCTCCAATTCTCCAAAGCCCCTCAGACCATCTCACCCTATCATCCTCACGCATACTTGATGTGCCCACGGGGCTACCCTCTCGCGATGAGCAGATACCTTCTCACCCTGGAGGCAGCAGTCGCTATCGAGACTCACCTCCCGAGCCCCTTCTCAGCCACATCACGCCTTCTGATTCGATCTCTCTCTCACATGTTAAGTGTCCAATTCCCGGATACAAATCGACCGAGCGTTTCGCGACCCCACGAGACCTTCGACGGCCCTATCGCCAGCAAGTTAGAGCATTTTTCTGCCACTACGAGAACTGCCCCCAATCAGCGCCTGATCCACAGAGGTCTAGTAAACGAGGCTTTGCCACCAGAAAGGATCGAGACCGACATGAAGCCAAGCATAAACCGGAAATTAGGTGCCAATGGCGAAATCAACATGGGGAGCAATGCACACGGCTATTTAGCCGTATGGATAACATGAGGGATCATGTTCGGCGAATCCATCGACAAAGATTCTAGCGGAACTTCTTTCGCCCTGGGCATGACTCGCGTAGTTTTGATATTCTTCCCAATACGGCGGTCTACGCTTTCGATACAACTCAAGCCGAAGAAGACCAGCTGTTTGCAATCCGGACCACAAGCCCAGCACGTCTAGGGTTATTGTCGAATGTGGACTAGATTAGCTTCGGATTGGCCTAAAGATACGGCTGGTTTTCAACTGGCTTTCACGCCGTGTTGATATTTCACTTACAACGGTTATCAGGAACCCCACATTTATGGCTGAACTGTATATGATTCGAAGGTTTTAGATGGCTTAAGAGCAACTGAGGTGCTAGAGGAAACACCTTCTGTGACTTTTAGTGTACATACCTTGAGCGTTCGTCAGAAGAGCAAGTGTCTGAAATATACAAAATTAGACCAAGCCACTGGAGTATTGAAATCACGCATATGTACACGATAAGGTAGATATAACTACATTGTGGTGCTTAGATACAAAACTGGGGTACGTCTACTCTGGAGTTCATATGGTTCAAGTCCGATGTATTTACTTAAAATGAATTCTCTCCCTACTCCTGTATTGCAGGAAGGGTTATGTACGCGGTGTCTGATAATGCTGCAGATCTGACCTATGTAGGATTGGAAAGACCGGCGTAAGCCTCTTTACAGCTTCTCATCTACTGGACTACTTCGCAGTATCATTTTTTATTGTCAGGCATAACTACATATGGCGCCTCATCGGGATAGGTCAGTGGCCCTAGTTCCCTGAACTGTACTCGGGTTCCACTATAATTTAGGCTGGCCTACACGGTGGGTCGTTCTAAGGCACCCGTTGCGCTCCATAGCAGGCTATCGAGCTTTTTTGTCAACAGTTACTGGGCTATAGTATACTTGGGGTCTGGCATGGTTCAAGTCCTGCTAAAGTTCAAGTGGGCCGGTCCAGTTTCAAAAGACCTGATTATGAATATGTGGAGACGAAAGTCGCACGCCGCTCCTAATTGTGGATAAAAGCTCAGTACAAGCATGAGTACTCGGTATTGCTGGCTAGATAAACAGGAAGATAGGATAAATAGATAACCTCGCTTTCAGACACGCTTGGGCACCTCACTTTAAGCAATCTACTTAGGGATCTAGTATCCTACAATACTTAAGCGGTTAATATTGCTCGCAGACAATCTGCGAGCACTCTAAGTCTATCCAAGCTGCGCATTGAGAGGATAGCCTTCCAGTTTCTTTACATTCTTATATTCATCAGGAGCACGATGCCTTCTCTTCCACTGTTGCCGGGCGTGGTAACTATGTACTACATCAGAACCCCCAAACAACAAATTCTCTCACACAGCTCTCGTCGGCGCAGTGCTGGGAATATATGCTCTCTACCTTCTTTGAACATGTTTTTGCAATCTTCTCCTCCCCTAGCGCAACACCCAAGCTCTTAAATTGGCTACTATCGGTCCCGACCTCGAGCTTTGCCATGAAGTTACTAAAAGATGACCAATATCTCCGGGAATGCAGAAAATGCACAATAAATATACTGTTTGTGACTCGCATTTTACTACTTTACGATGGGGTAACTAACAATGGTCTAGGCATCAATTGTTCGCGTGAACGAGAGAGAAGTTCAAACCTAGGACTCGTCCTATACCACACCAAGGCTAGTTCTCGCAAGACCAACAAGAATTCTCTCACTGTCGGAGCATTCGATGTCTGCAATTGCTGCTACTCTCGACTATAACCTTCATTTCCAACGCCGTGACTTATCAAATCGTGCCATTGTCGGCTTGGAATCCACTGTTCACGAACTTATCACCGAGATAATTACCTGGTTCGAAGAGCACATGAGCTCGATAAAGGTGCTCGAATTTGATAGAGTTTTCGCCTTGACAGTGAGTATCATCACTTGTTTCGGCAGTCAGAACCAAAGCCACCTCTGCATACTGTACTTCCATATCGTCGTCAGAGATGGTTTCTTGGGCTTGTCCCGTGTCTATCATCTTACTCATTTGTCTAGCGTGGTTACCTTATGAACATGCCTAACTGGATTATTCGTTCCCATTCTGCCTCTTGTTGCTTGTATTCTCATCATATATTACGATGTAAATAAAAAGGGAGTCGGCAATTTCCTCAAGAGTCCAACACCTGGTCCCAAGTACACTGCACCTGTTGGTGTACTGGGGGACCCTCACATCCCAACGCATGAGTGGACCGTCGACCGTCTTCTTGACGACAGTACCGCATTCATGTTAGCTAGTACTGAAGCTATGTCTTGTACTCTAGCTGTTACCACGTTCTACCTCCTGTGCAACTCTCTATCCAGAAGAAACTGTGTGAAGAGTTGGAAATCCTTTCTCCCTAGTGAGCGGTGTCAGTACCTCTCACCCAGCTCGAGAACTTTTATTACCTGGTACGCTTTCTTCCTTGCCCTGTCTTCAATGGTAGACACAAGCTAACTGAACTGCCACCATATACCAATGTCGTTCACGGAGGTCTTTGTTTGGCCTACGACCCTATCAGTCGTTCCTCTAGAGTCGCTACCGAGGAAAGCCTTGCCCGTCGGCTTTTCCGATCCCTAAGTGTCGACCAATCCAACATCCGAGTTCCCTACCGTAAAAGATCGCTATATATTACACTACCTAGCCTGGGGTTGCCCTCGGGCGTACCGCCCCAATATCGTCCATACCCTTAAAGGAATGGAAGAACACCATCGAGCTGGTAGTGTTAGATCTCAACCTTAGCCCAGATAGATGGTTCTTTTTCTTTCAGACCGACTGGGAACAGCAGAAAAGGATCGACGGTGTGGATTCTTGCTCCAGCTCGGATTTATCCCCTCTAGTTACGGGTGATCTAAATCCGATAATTCCAGCTTTAGACCCCACGTGGGGACTATGGGACTATGGGACTATGGGAATATGGGAATATGGGTTGATGTCTATCATCTTTGACTTGCTACACTTTCTCGTCCGTAACCTTGACTTGATCTTGCCAAAGCGTCAAATTAGAGAATCATGACGAGCCATGATTCTATCCTGGGGGTTGGTTATCGAACAATTAAGCCCCACACCACCTACATTCTGCTTGGAAGCTTTGTATTATAGAAGCAATGTTTTTTCTAAATTAAAAGGTACGGGCATCATATTGGAAAAGATATATTTTTATTTTATTTTATTATTTTTTTGTTTAAACGAAATTCTTGATCTATGGAACCTGAAATCCCGATGCAAGCTCAGCTAGAGCACAACACATTCAATCAGAATGGCGCAAAAAAGGCGAGCCAACGAGCATCACAAGCATGCATCCACTGTCATACTCGCAAACCCCGATGTGACGCTATGAATCTAGGAGTTCCATGCACGAATTGTCGACTGGATGGGACTCAATGTAGTTTGGTCGGCCAGCCTCGATTCATCAAAAGGCTTCCATGCCAGCTTCAGTCAAGAGAAATAGAGTTGCTACGGACAGTGGGAGCACTGTCTTTGCCAAAAGCTCATATCTTTGGCCGTTATAGAGGCTTACATTGATCATGTCCATCCATACATTCCTATAGTCAATATATATCAGTTGCTTATTAGCACCATGTCGGGATGGACATCCAGGTAGCATAGGTCCCACATTCATATCATATCCTCGGCAGTACCGAGAGTATCAAGCCGCGGTGGAGGAGGAATATGCTCAGCGAAGTATAAGTTTTTCTCGAAAAGGTACCTTATCAGCACTTCTTGCTCCTGCCCTACGCCATCACTGTTAGCTATCTGCTAATTTCTTTCTCCCACTGCTTTTGGCTCATTTTGTTTTCTTTTCTTTTCTTTTTTTCCTTTTCCTTTTCTTTTCTTTTCTTTTCTTTTTTTTTTTTTC
>NW_022475690.1:0-19025 GCF_009193585.1 Aspergillus caelatus
GAAAGGGATAATGAAGGCAGGCCGGCCATCAACCGACTAACCCCCCCCCCAAACAATATAATCAAGCCTTCGAACTCCACTTCGTAGTAAATCTCCTAGCCAAGGTAACAGCCTTACCAAGAGGATTCCAATTGGTATTCTTGGTCCTACCCTTGACAGAGACAGACGGAACACGAGCTCTACTCTCAACAGTTCTCGTCCTCTCGACCAAGCTCTCCTGTTTGGCATTATGCAACGCCAGCACAGCCAAATGGCCCAGGAACGTAGGATGCTCGAGCAATTCCTCAAGTCGAACCTGGAGACCTTCCTGCTCGAGACACCAGGCCAGTTGACCCATGCTGAAGATGTCGCCGCCCAGGCCGAAGAACGATGAATTGAGCTGGAAGGGCGGCCGGAGTGTTTCCGGGTTTTTTGTGGGGAGGACTTGTTGCCAGGTTTTGTTAAGGATGTCGGAGTGCACGAGGAGCTCGGAGATACTTCTGCTGTTGAGGTTGGAGGTGAGGAAGTGCTCTTCTGTTGGTCTGGGGACGTCGTCGATGACCTGGCAGGGTAGCGAGCGGAGGGTGGATGGGGATGGGAGGGTGATTTGGGGGTTGGTGATTAGGCTGTGGGCGGTTTCGCAGAGCATGTCGAGGATCTTTGTGGCAAAGGGCGTGGCGATTGCGCTTCTTTGGGAGTAGGCGAGCGTGATGTCTAGCTTGCCGTCGCCTGTTGGCTTGGATACTACTGTGATGTCGGTGAAGTTGTCTACGACGCCGACGCCGCCCATGCGGTACATGTTGTCGTCGAGCTGCATATGGCCTTCGTATTCAACGTTCTGGTGGAAGACGGAGGTGGTGAAGAATGTGGAGTCAGGCCAGTCAGTGCAGTTTCGGATTATTTCTCTAAATCCCAGAGACTCGTAAGGCATGTTGGCGACTTGTTGATCCTGGAGGTAGCGGAAGATGTCGAGGCCGGTCCACCGGTCCCCGAACTTGACTCGGACTGGGATCATGTTGAGACATGGTCCGACGGTGCTTTCGATACCCGGGATTGTTGCGTTTCGGCCGCTGATTGTGAGCCCGAATACCACGTCGGATTGTGCGGAGAGCTTGGCCAGTGTCATGGCCCAGGCTGATTGCATGACCGTCGCGAGGGTCACGTCGCCGATGACTGTGGCTGAGATCTCAATGGCTTTCTTCTGTGCCGTGAAAGAGCCGATGTGTTGGAAGTTATTGGGTGTCTGTCTTCTGATGATATCGGTCATCTTAGAGCCTTGTAGAAGTGTCGACCAGTGTTGATAGTGCTCAGGTGTGATACTTCCAGGGAGCATGCGCATGTAGTTTGAGAACGAGGACGTTGGGGGAATAGGGCTACCCTCGTAGCCCATTTTGATGGCCGACATGATGCGTGGAAGGCAGATGCCATCGAACTGAGTGTGCGACATTCTGATCAGGATACGATGATGATCGGTGTTCTTCTTTTTCACGACGTAGAACTGCACATATTGTTCGCCTTGTCGGGGATCCTGTTCTCGGTCACGCTGCTGTAGGGACTCAGTGTACTCGTCCAGACTTTTCTCCGTCTCGTGAACAACGATTTCTGGTCGCATCTTTCTCAAGACGACCTGGAAGAATTGGCCATGGAAGCAGACAAACACTGTACGAAGGATATCGAAAGCGTCGACCACCCGCAAGAAACTTTCTCTTAGTCGTCTAATGTCCAATGGGCCCTTGCCATCAAGGAAGAAATAGTTCAACATCCATCTGGACTTGAAGAGACTTGCAGTGATAGACATAGCCTGGAAGTCGGTAACGGGAAGAACGTCCGCAATGCCACCTCTGAAGACACCAATCTTGGAGCAGATGCTGGACTGCAAAGATGAATCGTCGATCGGCATAGGCCTCAGCACAGATATCTCGTCAGGTGAAGCCGCCCGGGTGATGACGACCGGTGACTCCGGGACCTTCTCGCTGAGCTGAGTGACCTGTGTATGGGTTTCAAACATTGCTGCGCTATCCTTAGCGACCACTATGGCCAGCATATCCTTGAACACCGGATTGCCGAAGACATCTGCTACACTCAGCGAGATGCCTTCCTCTCTAGCGGCGCCAACCATCTTCATAGCAGTTATACTATCACCACCCAGCTTGAAGAAGCTGCCTTTACGATTGACAATGTTGGGCGACAGGCCCAGTGCAGAGCTCCACAGTGTCCAGAGCCGTTTCTCAAGGTCGGTTGATTCCCTGGTATCGGTTGACGCTCTACTGTAGTTGGTCAAAGTCAGCGTAGAGTCGGAAAGATCCTGTTTCGATCGGAATGAACCCTCTGATGCTTTAACGTGAAGCTCATGCACGGTAGGTATAGCTAGCGCTCCCTCCTTGAGCATTCGAGTAATGATCTCATTGACACAGATATCAATCAACTTCCGTAGAGCATCATTGTTAAGTCCGACCAAGTCCATCAAAGCGGAGTTACTCATAGCCGAGGGATTCTGGGTTGGAGCAAGCTTGAGTTCCGATACCAGTCTGGACGGGCTCTCAATGAAGCACGTAAAGACTTTAGCAATAGCATCCGCCAAGCCCTTCGCCTGACTGTCGGACACTGTGTCCGTCCAGTATCTAAGCATGATACCCTCACGCCCCTTAGTTGTTTCAACGTTCACAGTAACAGGATACTCGGTCGGATCATATGCCCTTTGCATCTCAAAGGATATGGTCTTGTCACTGGAGTCTTTAGGAGCGGAGCGATTCTGGATTGATAGAGTTGTATTGAAAAGTGACTGTCCTTGTTGACCAATCTCATGCTGGATCTGTGCCAAGGAGCAGTTCTGGTGTGGAAGGTTTCCAATATAATCACCTTGTACCAACTTGGAGATATCTTCTAATGTCTGACCCGAGTTGAACTTGACTCTGCAGCACACCATGTTAATAAAAATACCAACAGCATCGTGTATTCCAGGAACCGGAGAATCACGACCAGCGGAAGGATAACCAAAGCAAATGTCGTCTGAGCCTGTGAAGCTCCGAAGAACGATTGCCCAGGCCGAAAGTGTCAGGTTAGCAAGAGTGACAGAATTGTGTTCACAGAACTTTTGCAATTCACCGAAACCGTTGAAGCTCATTAAACAAGAGCCTAGCTGACGATCACCGCTTGGTTTAGCAGAGAACGATAAATGGCAAGGCCGGACTCCGGTGAGATATTGTTTCCAGTGCTTCAGCGCTTTGTCATGTACTTGGCTCCTGGTGTACTTGATATAGTCACTGTAGCGGGGACCGGATCCTGCAGGGAGCTGGTTGTTGTATGCCAATGCTAGGTCCCTGAAGAGAACGTCAATTGAGCCACCGTCAACGATCGCGTGGTTCATCTCAATCTTCATGAGCACCTTCCCAGAGTCTGTCGTGCAAACGGTCAAATGCTGCGGAAGCTTTATGCGCCTGTTGGCATTTATATCATGAAGCTTGACTTGATCAAGTTTAGCGAATGCAAGCGACTCATCACACTCTAATTCGAGAACATCATCGCCAGATGCTTTAATTACCAGCTGATCGAATGTCCCATCCTTGTAGTTGCTATCGATGAACAACGTACGCAAGGCCGGGTGTCGGCTGACAACCATTGCCCATGCCTTTCGGAGTAATGCTGAATCAATATGATTACCCTGGAGAGAACGTACTTCGAAAATACCGTGGAACATGTACCCATGTGGGTCGCGAAGTTGGCTGAGCAAAATACCTTCCTGCACCGGAGAGCATGGATAGATGTCTTCAACCCTATCCCAGCTTTCAACTCCCGCCCTAGGCAAAGTTTTCTTAACAAGATCATTCAATCCGGCATAGGTTGTCGGGAGTAAAGGATAGTCACTGAGAGTTGGCGCGGGCGAATAATCCTTGAGAGAGAGAACATCCTCTTCAAGGGTCTTTCTGCACTCAGAGACCCAGCTCTGGATGCGTGATCTGTGTTGCATGTTTCGGTTGTATGTGAAAGAGACATGGAGCCTATCCTTGATGATGATCGCGGAGATCTCGAAGAGGGCAAACCGTGGCGTTTGGGGTCCCATGTCTCCTGCCAATTCAAATGTTTCGGCATCGAATGCGCTGCCATAATGCTGGAATAGGGAGTCCTTGCGTTCCAACTGTTGGAGTTGACCAAGATAGTTGAAGACTACCTCTAGGGGGACTGGAAAGCTTGTAGAACTATTGCCTGCTGGATGGAGGAGACTCTGGGCGAAGTAAGACCGGCTGTCGTTCGCGGTCTTGCGTCTTGTATCCTTGACTCGCTTTAGAGTATTAATAATATCTAGTCTCTAGTCAGTAACATGTTGCAAATTCTCTCCCACTTAGCCATACCTGAGCCTTCGTCAACATGCAGGGGACACATTGTTGTGAACCAGCCAACTGTTCTAGAGAGGTCAATACTGGCATCCCAGGCTTCGCGACCATGGCCCTCATTGTAGATCGTGGGGATGTTCCGATCGGCAAATACTCGACGGAAGGAATGAATGACCGCTGAGAGCAGAACCTCAACGGTCTCTGTTCGAAGAGCCTCATGGCAGCGGCCAAGGATGAAAGCAGTAGCTTCTTCGTTCAGCGTGAACGACTCCATCTTGACATGACCATAGAGATTTTGTGAATTCGCCATGCCCCAGTAGGTCAAATTTGGTGGCTCAATAGAGAAAGGTAGTTGAATGACACCGTTTTCTCGTTTACTATTCTCGACTTGGAGATCACACCAGCTCTGGAATGACAGCGGCTTGTCAGAGGACAGGGTACCGGTTTCAATGAATTCCTGCATATCCTGTAGGACTATGCGCCATGACACCATATCGACGCAAAGGTGATTGGCTACCACGAATAAAACTTGTTCATGACTGCGAATTTCAAATAGGTCGGCGGCGAATATTGGCCCGTTCTGGATATCCAGACACTGCTGGCTTTCCGCGATCCCAGGCAACATGTCGCTTGGACTGTTGATGGAATGAGTCCGGAACCGATAAGATGAATCGATATTCTGTGAGAACTGCTTAGCCTAGGAAAATTAGGGTCACACTAATAGTATTATACATACCTTGGTGATTGTCTGTTTCCAATTTCCATCAGAGTTCTTGCTGAATCTTGCCCTGAACATAGAGTGTCGGTCAACAACCGCCTTGATGGCATTCTTCACAATATCTGGTCTTGTCCGTTTCATAAGGCGGACTGTCATGCTTTGGTTGAAGCGAGCTTTGCCCTGGAGTTCATCGGTCGTCTGCATAAACAATCCCTGAATTGGAGAAAGGTTGAACAATTCACCAGACTTCTCTTCGTGTCTGACTGTTTGGACTATGGCAGTGGAGATAAGAGCAAGCTCCGTTATCGACTTGCTCTGAAGAATATTGTGTAGCGTCAAGTTGAGTCCGTGCTTACGAGCCCTGGAAATAACAGCCATGCCGGTAATGCTATCACCTCCTGCGGAAAGTTAGCTTCCTGTCCTTCGCGGATGAATAGAAATACACTTACCAAGGCTAACAAATGACCGGCTAGGATCAATCTTGGAGGATGGGATGTTGAGCACGTGGGTGAATATATCACGGAGAACATTAATGGAGTCGTTGTCCTCTTCATTCTTGTGCTCCGTATTGCCTCGCTTGATGTTATCGTAATCCTGCATTATACGATCATATGTCGATTCATCAATCTTTTCGATCCAAGCTGTTATCTTTTTCCTGTCTAGCTTTCCAGAGACCAGCATGGGAAGCTTTTTGATCACTGCCCATGTTTGAGGGACCATGTAGATGGGTAACTGTGACTCAAGGTTTTTCTGGATCTCTTGAAGTTCAGAATATGCCGCATCCATTTGATCTTGGCTGATAAGCTCGCATGCTCCGTCGGAATTGAGACCGTTCCCTGAGTTCAGAGATTCTAAAGATAAGACCGCGACCAGGCGTTTCTGAATGAGCCCCGATTTTGGCAGTATCACAACGGCGTGACGCACACGACGATCTTCGGAAAGGCGATGCTCGATTTCACCAAGCTCCATACGGAGGCCGTGGATTTTGACTTGATGGTCCTTACGGCTGATGTATTCAATAGAACCGTCTGGATTGTATCGTACCAAATCACCAGTCTTGTATATTCTCCTGGTTGAAGGTAGGGAACAGGGAAAGTCTTTCATCCACATTGGCTCATTAACAAAAGCATCCGCCGTTTTCTCCGGGCTTTTGAGGTATTCTCTTGCAAGAGCGGCACCTTCCAAAGCCAGCTCTCCGATGGCCCCCAAAGGAGAGAGCCGGTTGTGATTTTCAGGGTCAACAACCCACGTCAACGTGGACGGGATGCCGTAGCCAATGCAAGCAGGATCGGTGCTTGGGGTTACATCGTTCAGGACAGCGAAAATAGTTGTCTCTGTTGGCCCATACCCATTAATCAGTTTCACACGATGGGCCCACTTCAGGACTACTTCCCGTGACAGTTTCTCCCCACCGCATGCAAGCACTTTCAGAGAAGGGACGGTGGATGGCTCGATAATGCTTGCGATCGATGGGGTTAAGAAAGCCCAGGAGACATCCATTCGCCGAATGGCACCGGCGACGTCATTTAAGCGCTCGTCTTCACTTGGAATGCATATACAACCTCCATGCATCAATGTGGCAAGTACTTCCATGACTGCAGCATCGAATGTAAGAGAAGCAAACTGGAAGGCCCGAGAGCTTTCATTCAGGTGCACAATGGGTGAGAAAGTTGTAGCGCTGCTTGCCAGTGCGCGATGATCGATGATAATACCTTTGGGGCGGCCAGTACTCCCTGAGGTGAAAATTGCATAAGCCATGTTTGATGGTGTAGCACGATTAGGACTCGGGGTCTTCCTTGTAAGAGCACTATAAGCTCTTATAGTCTCCTGGCTGACAGGGACAATGATCTTAACGGAGCCTGCATAGTGATTGCGGTATTGAGGGGAGCAGAGAATAACCTGAGCTTCTATCTCTTCCAGAATCTCTTTGTGCCTCGATGTTGGGTGGGCAGGATCCAGGGGCACAAACGCTCCACCTGCGATAAGAATACCGAGTATGGTGACTATCGCCCATACAGACTTATCCAAGCAAATCGGCACTAGTGTTTCCGGCCCAACCCCACGGGTGTTAAGATAGGCAGCAAATGAAGATGCATAGCCATACATCTCTCTATAAGAAAGGTGACCGTCCCAGGCACAAATAGCCGGGGCCTCAGGCTGTGCAGCGCCTTTTTCCCGGATGATATCATGAACACATCTATCAACGCGAGTTGGCTGTCGCTGGTTCCAAGAGAGGATTTCTTTCTTGTCTTGGGGACTGGCTACATCAAGGTCACCCACCTTTCTGATGTCCTTCTCAGAGAAAGTGAGCAACTGGTGTATCACATGTGTGAACTGGTTCGTGAGCCTTTCAGTTTGCCAGCTGTCGAGAACGATCTCGTCATGATGGACAGTCAATACCAGCCTCGAACCGCTGATTTTACATTCAACGGTAAGTGGGTGAGTAAAGAAGTCACCACTGGTTTGGTTATTTTCTGGAACCCACAGGTCTCCATTCATGGTGTTCTCTTCTGTTTGTATGACCAAAAGATTCTGGAACTCGCAAGCGAGGGACGTGTTATCGTTGAGCTTCCGTATCCGTTGGAGTCCAGAGTGCTGGTGTGGTATCATCGCTGTGGTTAATTTGCGTATTTTCTGTAAGAATTGAGTGACCAAGAGCTCGTTGTCAACCTGTACGCGTGTAGGGACTGTTGTGAGGACAGGCCCTGCGACTTCAGTAATTCCACGGAGACTGATATTCCTTCCCATAAGTGTTTCACCAAAGCAGACATCATTGGAACCAGTATGAGCAGAGATAACAATGGCCCATGCAGCGCGAATCAGCTCAGGTAGAGTCAAATCTTTGCTCTCTGGGGTCCGGCCGATCTCTACACTGCTGTGATGCCGATTTCCAACACGTACAGCATCCGGCATTGAAGCCTTAATTTGGGGGAAGGGTGAACACGAGATGTCCGCAAGTTGTGTTCTCCAGAAGTCATCCGACTCGGACAAATCCTTGTCCTGGAGGTGGCTAATGAAAAGCTTGTACGGAAGCGCGGAGCCGGTAGCGGAAGGGTCCTTATACAGCTCTTCCACCCTCTTGAGAACCAATGGCACACTCCATCCGTCGTATAATGCATGATGAATTGTCCAAATGAAATAGCGGGAAGAGGAGTCTCCAGACTGGACAATTGCATAGGCAGTCAGCAATCCTCCACTATGATTTGGCAGCTCTGGTGTGTCATCCATGATATCATCGACTGTTGTTGCAGTAGTCCAGGAAATGGTTTCCTCATTGAGCACAACTTGAAGGAATCCCATGGAGTCCGTATGTACAATACGGGTCCGCAGAATATCGAGTTCATTCACGGTTTGCTGCCACGCAGCTCTGAATTGCTCCAAGTTAACATCCTTTGTAAGCTTGAAAATTGGTCGAGCGATGTAGGCTCCTTGCTGCTTAGCTGAGAGGGTGATGAGACCTTCTTGTACCGGACTACATGGGTAGATATCGGATATTGATCTTTCAGGTACTTGACACTGGTCAGCAACTTCCTTTAAGGTCTCTTTGCGCACCGAAGAAGGCAGAAGACTAAACGGCTCCACTGTCACCATGTCCGGTGCCGCTTCCGAAGGCTCGCAGATCTTCGCCATGTTTGCCAAGATAGGGTTTGCGTATATGTCGGCTACTGTCAGTGCAATGCCCTGAGAGTTTGCAGCGCCGACAAGCTTCATAGCCGAGAGAGAATCACCTCCGATTCCGAAGAAGCTGTCACCAGTGCTGACAGAGCCCGGTGCAAGCCCCAATGCTTCCTCCCACAAAGCCCTAAGTTTGCCTTCAGCTCCACCTTCGGCTATTTGTCTAGAACCGTAGCTGAAAGTAGTATATTGCATCAGTGTCTCTTTTGACAGAGGCTCAACCATGGCACGAAGCCCCTTGCGGTCAAGCTTTCCGGTTGCTGCAAGTGGTAGGCGACGTACGGGGAAGAAGAGCTTCGGTATCATCACAATCGGCAAGGACTCTTTCAAGGAGCTATGCAGCTTCTTCACAATGCCCACTGTAGTTTCATCCATGGAAAGCAGTAGGTCTGACTCATTCTCGTCATAATCATCAGCGGTGAAGAAAACAGCAAGACACTTCGCCACAGTTTTCGCTTTTGGAGTAACCACCTCAACGGCAACCTGTGTGTTAGCTGGCAAGTAACCGACGCACTGTTGCTCAACTTCTCCCAATTCTACCCGCTGGCCATTGAGTTTGACCTGGGTATCTTTACGCGAGATAAAACCGAGGCTGCCGTCAGTATTGTACCGAACAAGATCTCCGGTGCGGTACATGCGCTCCTTATTCTTGAATATTTCCTTTAGTCCGCTATGTTCAGTCCACCGAGCGTCTGTGATGAAGACCTCCTTAGTTTTTTCAACATTTTTGAGGTAGCCACGTCCAACATTGCAGCCTTCCAGAACCAGTTCGCCAATAGCTCCGATAGGGAGGAGACGGTGGTAATTCACAGGATCAACGATCCAAGCCCTTCCAGCGAATGCAGTACCGATGGAATTGTAATCCTCAGTGAGGCGTCTTCCTCCATCTGCTTTTACGCTTGCCGTCGCCGCCACAGTAGCTTCCGAAGGCCCGTATGCATTTATGACACACCTGTCCGCCCAGCGGTCAACATAACTCTTTGTCATTTTTTCTCCTCCAAAAATGAGTGTTTTTAATGACGGGACAGATCCTGGATTCAGGGTACTTATTGCGGATGGTGGCAAGCTGCACATGTTGGCGCCCATCCTATTAATTGCCCCAGACAAGTCGTTCAATCGTTCTTCTTCGCTAGGAACACAAATACAGCCACCCGTCATAAGAGTTATAATGGTTTCCAAGATGTTGACGTCGAATATGTAATTCGAGAATTGAAGGACACGAGCCCCCGGGCCCATTCTGAAAATCTCGGTGAATGTTGATGCAGCTATTCCAAGCGATATATGCTCAATGACTGACACCTTTGGCTTTCCTGTTGTACCGGATGTGAAAATAGCATAAGCTGCATGATTTATGTTTGGAGTAGAAGCAGGCATAATGGTTGCTGGAATTGTAAGCCCATCAATTGTTGCTTCGCAGACCGCAAATGCAGTGTTGCAAAGCCTGGACGCTTTCTCGGTATGCTTAACTGAGCATAACATGACATGAGCGTCAATGTCTTCTACTAAGCCCCGTAGTCGAGCTTCTGGATGACTTGGATCCAAGGAGACAAATGCCCCGCCAGCCTTTAACACAGCGACTTGTGCAATGACATACCAAGCCGACTTCTCGAAAAACAAAGTGACAAATACTTCGGGCCCTACTCCGAGACCTATCAGATACTGAGCGAGTCGAGTTGAAAGGTGCTCAACGTCTGAGTATGTGAGATTCGCGTCCCAGGAACAGATTGCAGGGGTTGATAGAGGAAGAGATAATGCCTGTTGCCGAATGATTTCATGTGCGCACTTTTCAGGTCTATCTGGCAACGTCGCATTCCATTGGCATAGTTTTGCGCAAAAGTGCTCGCTGAAAAAGTCGATATCACCTATTGTGCTGACCTTATTATCTTGATAATGGGCAATGTTCTCCAGAGCCTTGAGGAAAACGCTAGCAACATTTTCTGCTTGGCCATCTGACAAAGCCGTCGTCCAATAGTTCAGGTCGATGTGTGCGTCATTGTCAGAAACCTCGACGTTGACATAAATGGGAAACTCTGCAGGATCGTAGATTGATCCTACCTCCACGAACTGCACCTCCTCGGCGTTTTCTTTGCGCTGTGGAAGCTTCCTGTATGAGACGCCAGTGTTGAACAACGTCGTATCGGAGAGTTTCAAAGCGTGTTGTATATCAATCAGCGACGTGTTTCTGTGGGATAGTTGTTCCATATAGCCATTTTGGACGTGTTGTAGGACATCTGCAAGCACACCATTTCCGGATATCTTCATTCGGCATGCCAAAAGCGTTATAACCGGCCCAACAATAGACTCAATATCTTCGACGGGCATATCTCTCAAAGAGGCCAAGTAGCTGAAACAAACATCACTGGAGCCACAGAATTGACCAAGTGTAAGACCCCAGGCCGTGCTAATGGCAGTTGACAAAGTTACCCCACTCTTCTCGCACGCCTCTAGAAGTTCGTTGTAGAAGTTGACGTTCAGACGAATGCTTCGGAGTTGTTTTTCAGAGAGGATGCCATCGTTAAGCACAGGGAAATGACAAGGGCTATAGTCTGACAAATACGAGCACCAATACTCGGTACTGTCATCTTGCTCACGCAGATAACGCAGAAAGTTCTTGAACATCGGTCTGCGGTGTGTTTGCAGCTTTCCAGTGTAGGCCAGCTGCAAGTCTCGGGCTATAATCGAAATCGAAGAACCATCCATGGAAACATGGTTGATTTCCAGTCTGCAAAACAACTTTCCAGCAGTAGTCTGACAGATAGTAAATCGATGAGGTGGTCGATATCCGACATAGGTCATTGGTCCCTGCTCATCAAACGCAGCGAGCACCTCACTTTCATCCATGCATCTGATAATGCTCGGCTGACAGTCGATTGTTTTCAAGACCACCTGACAGAAGAGCTCCCGGCTCGTGAGATTGTCCACAAATATGGTCCGTAGCATTGGGTGATGCATAACAACCTCTTTCCAAGCGAACACCAATCGGTTGAGATCAGGTTCACCCCTCGAGCCCTTCACTTCAAATGTGTCATGCACAGAGTAGAGTCCTTCGTCTCGAGAACGGCTCAATAATATACCCTGCTGCATGCGCGAGCAAGGATAGATATCTTCTACTTGCTCAAAAGACCTAATTCCAACACTAGGCAATCTGCTTGAGAATATCGTTTCGAGTTCTTCATACGTCAAGGAAAGCATTGGAAAATTGCTCAAAGTTGGTTTTGGCGCAAGGGATTGCAATCTTGGACCGAGATGTTTGAGCATATCATGGCAGTTTGAGATCCAATCTCGGATAGATTGCTGATGTTTCATATATCTGTTAAAAGAAAACGTAAAACGCAGCCGTCCTTGAACAGCCATCGCAGAGATCTCAAAAAGGGCGAATCGGGGGGTTTTCTCGCCAAAGTCTGCTGCTCCTCCACCTCGACCGGTCTCTCCGGCCATCTGATTCATAAGCTGGAAGAGGCCATCCTGTCTCTGCAAGTCTCGGTGTTGGCCGACATAATTGAATGAGATTTCCATGGGACTAGGATGACCACGGTCTTTTGCATCGCCAACCAGGCGCCGTGCAAAATCTTGTCTGCCATTATCCGTAATACTTCGACGGAGATCTTTGACAAATATGAGAGTTTTCACCGGATCATCTTCCACAATGTGCTGTAAGGTTATTGGGTGCAGAATGGTAAACCACCCAACAGTACGCGAAATGTCTATTCCACAATCCCAAACTTCCCTACCGTGGCCTTCGTTGTAGATCACTGGTAAAGATCGGTCACTAAATGTCTGCTGGAAAGAATGCAAAAGTGAGGCGAGAAACACATCAATAGGCTCAGTCTGAAGACTTTGGTGACAGTCCATCAGCAGAGTATGCGTGCTCTCTGCATCGACCTCAAATGTTTCGCAATCAACATCACCGTAAGACATAGGACTTTTCTCCATCCCCCAGTAGGCGAAGTCTGGCGGAGGAAGGCTTTCCAAGACCATGTTCGGTTCCTGGCATTTGTTTGCTTGCAGTTGACACCAAGTCTGGAAAGGAAGAGAGCCAGTTTGATATGTAGCCTCATCCGGGTTCAAAAGTAAATCTTCCAGGTCTTCCAGAATGATCCGCCACGAAACAATATCGACAACAAGATGGTGCGCAACAAGAGACAAAACAAAGTCATTTCCATCTTCATTAAACATATCAACTGCGAGAACGGGCCCAGTGAAAGCATTGATGCTTGACTGGCTATCGGCAATGGCATGCTCAATCTGATCTTGACAGTTCACATCATGCATACGCCAACGGTAAGAGCCAGCAATATCTTCTGTAATACGCTGTTGTAATCCTTCAGTACCCAAGTCAGTCAATCGTGATCTGAGCATAGAGTGGCGGCTAATAAGTGTTTCAATGCTGCGGCGCAGGTCATACTCGTCGACTTGTTGATTCAAGCGTGTCAGCACGCTCTGGTTGAAATGTCCCTGACCCTCTTGGCGCACCATGAAATGAAGCTTTTGAATTGGGGAAAGGCAGAAGGGTTTCTCGACTGTTTCCTCATAGGATGCTGGCTGTTGAATATATTTTGCACGGGTTGCCAAGTCCCTAATCGACTTGCTCCGAAGTATATCTTGAACTGTGATGCCGATTCCCTGCTTTGCGCAGAAACCAACACATGTTAATCCGGCAATAGAGTCACCTCCGAGACTAAGAAATTTCTCATCGAGGCTGATGTGGCTTCTAGGGACATTGAGGACGCGGCTCCAAATGGAAGCCAGTTGCTCCTCTGTCGCATTTTCAGACCGAGTGCTGCTCTCGTTATGCATGGGGTCATTCTTAGCGAATTGAATATTTGGGTCATTTTTCAAGTTGCCAACCCAATTTGCAGTTGCCTTCCTGTCCAGTTTGCCGGATACAAGCATTGGCAAAGTCTCGACACACAACCACACAGTGGGGATCATATACGCTGGTAAGCGCGCCGACAGTCGATCACGTATCTGAGAGATGATAGAATTCTTCTTTGAATCCCCAAGCAGTCTCAGGGGTGCCAGCTCTGAGTCCGGAATGTTTTCGAAGATAGACAAAGATATTACCGCTGCTATTCTGCCTTCAGAGAACCCAGACTTCGGGAGGAATACAAGGCTGTGCTTTATATTTAAATCAGTGTTCAGGTTGTCTTCGATCTCACCCAACTCAATTCTTTGTCCGTGAAACTTTACTTGTGTGTCCTTTCTTCCTATATACATCAGCGAACCAGCTTCAGAGTTATACCTTACCAAATCGCCGGTCTTATAAAATCTCCGGCCAGAACCTCCACCCTGGCGTTTCGTCCAGGATGGGTCGCAAATGAAAACCTCGGCAGTCTTTTGCTGATTATTGACGTATCCTCGAGCTAGAGAAGGTCCCTCAGCTAGCATTTCTCCAACACAACCAACAGGGACAAGTTGGTTGTGATCATCTGCATCTACAATCCAGCAACGGACTCCCGTGGGAAGACCAATATCCCTGCTATCAGAGGATATAGTGACGTTTGAATTAACCGCAGCTGTAACGGCAGTTTCCGTGGGCCCAAACCCATTGATAAGATTGATTTTGGACCATGTTTCCAGGTGCGATTGAGACATTGCCTCACCGGCGAGCACAAGAGTCTCAAGTCTTGGAACATCCGATATATTGATAAAGTCAACGAACGATGGCGTCAGAGTAGCATGGTTCACTCTCAAGTCGTTGATTACTTTTGTAATGTTGTTCAAGCGTGCTTCTTCGCTTGGCACACAGATGCAAGCCCCAACCAACAACACCGTCAGGATTTCAACCAAGCTGGCATCAAATGTATGTGCCGCAAATTGTAGTAAACGTGAGTTGGAAAAGACACGGAGCTGTGGTGCGTGAGCCATCGCACTGGATACGTATGCTTTATGTTCCATCAAAGTGCCCTATGAACGTTAGTTTGGATAGTATTCCTTCTCGTACGATTGGGAGAAACAAACCTTTGGCTCTCCTGTTGATCCCGAGGTGAAGATTATATATGCTGCGTTGGAACCCTTTACTTCCGTCAATAGGCTTACATCCCCGCGGGGAATCGAAAGTTCTTCCCAGGTATCACTGTCTAGTGGTATCAAGTGCTCTACAACTGCCCGTAAGTTCTCAGAATGATTTCTGGAACACAGCATAACCCTCGCATGTACAGATTGAACAAGGGACTGTAAACGAGATGCCGGGTGTGTTGGATCTAAGGGCACGAAAGCACCACCAGCCTTTAAGACAGCAAGTATTGCCACAATATTCCATTTCTGTAGGCACTTGTTAGAATCTTGCAATGATAAAGGTAAAAGGCCGTGACATTTTCAGGATAATGGGGAACAAAAAGCAATTTATTTCGGGGTGTTAGGCTATTCGGGACACTTACGGATTTATCGAAACATAGCGCTACGCGAACTTCAGGCCCAACACCTTGCGCCTGGAGATGATACGCAAGTTGGGAAGCCAACAGATCCAATTCCCTGTACGTCAAGTTTCCATCCCATGCACACACAGCTTCGCTCTCGGGCTGAAGAAGTGTCTGTTCCTGGATGATTTCATGAATACAGCGGTCGTGGCTCTCCGGATTCACAGCGTTAAACTTGCAGATGCGAGCCCAATCGCTTTCTAATATGCCGCTTAGCTTGCTCACTACCGTGTCATCTGCCTCAAGAGCTCGGGTTAAAGTTTGCTGTAAATAGTTGGACATGCTTTTGATTTGCTCGGCAGACATGTCGTTATTCCACCACTCTATAAAGATGGCGATATCTTCACGCAAGACCTTTACGTGAAGGCGAATACGACACTGATAATTAAATGTTAGTAGCTTCCTTCCAAAGAAGTTTATGGCATACAATTTACCTTATCAGGGAGGGGGATAGCCGCTATTCGTTGTACTGGGGTATCTGTCGAGGTTCTTGTCGTCTCACGACAATTTTGGATCATCATCAGAGTGTTATACAGTCGAAAGTTTCCAGTCACCACACTTGGGGTTCCACATTTCTCAGCGGAATTTGTGAGGTCACTCTGACCCTTTGCTTTCTCAAGTAATCCTCGGATAGAGTCATCTTCGCTGACCGAGAGCCTGTATGTACAAATGGTTGCACTATCAGAGAAATGGGTCGCAAAATCATCGGCAGTCGGGTGTTGGTAGCCGAAGCAAATATCCCCAGAGCCAGTATAGCGATAAAGGACCAAGGCCCACGTGGTTTGTAATAGAGCGTCCAGTTGTCCTTCCTGCCACGCCGAAATCAACTGGGTGGTTACTGAACTGCTTGTCCTCGTCCTCATCGACATAGGCTGTTTAGGACTTTCAGATAAAGGACCGAACTTTGGCAAAAAGCATTGGGTAGAGTGGGCCATGATGGTCAGTAACTATCTGCGAAACCCCGCAGAGACAAATGTATTAGATATTAGGAATATAGAGATATGTAAAAAGGAATGAGAGAAGCTGAACAGCTCGCACAGTACTCCTTCACACTTTTAAATTGTATTTTTGAAATCATGGGATATTATCATGGGGTCTTAAAATTTGCTTCGACGAAAATAGATCAATGGAGCTAAAGGGCTTCATCACATCGCTAAGGCTTTGCGCAGACGCTACATCCGAAGAACACGAAGGTACCAAGAACCAATGACAAAACATGAACGCCTTGATTGTTAGCCACTGAGCTTCTAACGGTTTCCTATCTTCCCTTGCTTTAGTGTGAGTCCGGGCGATGTCCGGAACGAAGTTTAGGGCTTTCGAACTTCTGCAGGGGGCCTGGGCCCATGTGCACCCCCCGGTATGGCTTGAAGCCCAGGAAATGGTAACCCACATAGTGGACCCATAGTCAGGAGAGGAGAGTTGGAAAAAGAAAAGACAGAAAGAAAAACGCCAATAAAACTAAAGGCTGAATGGCTTGGATGTAACACCCATGCAAGAAGTTGCCCCATCGTAATCCTTGGAGTTCTTCCCGGTCTGGAACAAGACTGGATCAGTAATATGGACGATCCTAGATTCGGTAGGTATCAAATACTCGGTAGAGAAAAGATAACCGAGTTCACTTTAGTGGACTCTTGAAGGAGGCCAGTTCCTCATAGGTGAAGGAATATTTCTCACCAGACTAAGTGGGTTCTTCGAGAATCCACTCTCAGAACTTGGAAGCATCAGCAGGGAAGAGTCGTAGCTGAGCCTGCCGCAATGCTTATGGATGGCAGTAGGTACAGGTACCTAACCAGGTGACTTGCTGGTCGGAACAGAAGCTCCTTTCCCGTTCAGGCAGCTGGGTAATGTCGGAGGTTTTTCATTGGGCCCACGCAAACATCTCGTGGGCATCATGTCGCTAGACTCGCTACCATATTCACTCCTACAGAGTGCATAAGATATCGTATTGCAGCATCCTAGCTGCATAATTCTCTTATGCACCGTTACATTCGCTTACAGATCTGAGAGAGCAGATCACAACCTTCTTTTCAGGAAGTAAATCAATAACCCTTTCAACCATCAGTCCGATGGGGATAGAACAAAGCAGATATGTTGGATCAGCAGGAACCCAAGGTGGTTAGAATATGGATCACTAAGTTCTCGGATATTTCCCTTGCTTAACTGGTAATCACTGTGGCGAACTGTATGTTCGAACTCAATTGGTAGCAATTAAAGGATGTTCGCATATAGTGTTAGGGTAGCATAGTTTTAGCTCGCTTGACTAAAATCTACGAGCATGAGAATGTCTTGGTCGCTCGGAGATACAACCTCAGGTTTTGCTAGGTCATCCCTTGGTTGACGTGTACGATTTCACCGTCGCTAAGTATATTGTACGGAAATATTTCTTGCCAGGTGCCTATATTTGGAGCCGGCGTCCGAAGGAAATTGGATTGCGATTGGCCTAGTGACATTTCCGTCATCGAATTTTCACACGGGCAAAGTGATCTTCTGTGTTTTTTTCCCCATTAGCAGCAGTTTTTTCCGTTAATATGAACGTCATGCGAGATGGAGAAGGTTGTTGGCTAAACGTCGATGCACGCGCTGCAAGGGGGTGAAGACACTAGTACTCGTAGTAAATCCATGGTCTGCATAATTTCGGGCCGATATCTGTCACACCTCGTAATTTTCTTATTTTAGCTAATTGCGAGCAAAGTCCGACTGACTCCGACAACGAATATTACCCAATCGGGGATGTCTAGGGTGAAAGGATGTTAGCCCCACAATATTTTCCTGCTGCGGAGATCTGAGCCGATTTTATTTTAAATTTACTGATCGAAGATCCCGGGGAATAAAGGGAGATAGATGTCAGTATCTACTCAGCACAGAGGTATCAGAGTTATCATTAGTTGCGGGTACCGCCCACTCAGGAGGAACGTACATCAAGAAAAAGTGAACAATCGAAAAAAAAAATAAAAAAGTATATATATAAATAAATTTGGAAGTAAACGAAAACGAAAAAAAAAAAAAAAAAGAGGAAAAGAAAAAGAAATGTCTGCGTTTGCCTCAATGTCTCTCATCCATGTGCTACTACTGCATGTCGACAATAAATGCCCAACCCTAAGATACCAAGTTAGGTAAATCAAGGCCTCTGAACCAATGTGGCTCTTATAATAGCGGCAGCAAGATCAGCACTAGTAGCTTGACAGGCGTTTTATTACAAGCCAGGTAACTAAGTTAGCTTCTTTACCTAGATCGAGTACGGTTGGGGTTGCAGGGTGGAAGTTCTCTCCGTCCCGCAGAATGAGAAAACTTTTAATTGAACCGTCGGGATCTGATGGATCTCCACAGCCGCTGACATGCCAAACTAGACTAGTAGCAACTTGCAAGGTACAGGAGAATTCAACACTCCACCTTATAATGGGGAATGAAGGATACTCCCGAAGCTTCCTAACCACTGAATTCGACTGGTTTAACCCAAAAATAGTTAGCCAGTGGGCTCCGTCTCAAACTCGTTGAATCACAGTCATCAACAACGAAAATCTTGGTCTAGGCTAGACAGGGGAAGAGGAGGGTCGGTCCTAAGTAAGCTCTAACCCAATCACCGTAGTGGGTAAAGACTGTTTAGTGCTGATATTAACAAGGAATATAGACATTATACCTACGTATGTATCCACACAGCTGCCTTGGTTGATCACAATGGTGTTTTCTCCCTTGTTTTCCTTGGAAGCCACTATTATGATCTTGTTCATGAATGGGTAACGAGGCGGCTCGCCACCACTAAGTAACTGGTCATTCCGCACACTACCAATCCTTAGGTACATGGCCGTCATGGCTCTGTTCCAATCGATTCTGCGATCAAAGCAGGTGCTTACTTTTTCTTTTGCCTCTTTCTCTCTCTCTCTCTCTCTTTTTTTTTTTTTTTTT
>NW_022475691.1:0-18902 GCF_009193585.1 Aspergillus caelatus
TTTTGCTTTTTTTGACCTTCTTTTTTTTTCACCCAAGGTCAAAATTTCTGGCCCTTGCTGGTAACAGCCTCCAAAGACCGGGAAATTTGGGAAGGTTCAAAGATAGAAAGGGTGAGTGTGGGGTTTGCCGCTGCAACCAGGCAAGCGCAATAGAAAACCAGAGGGAAAGGATCAAGAACCGTCCGCTGGTGTAAGACTTGTAGTTAAATAGTAAAATTGGAAAATAGTTAAGGAGTGCAAGGCGCAGAGGAGAAAGAAGCAAAAAAAAAAGAAAGAACCATCAAGATCGATCAGTATGAAGGATGGCAAGAGAAAGGAGACATAAGAGGGAGGAAGAAGAGGGAGCGGGCGAGCGAGCGAGAAAGAGAGTGAGTGAGAGTCCAGGCCACCAGTAAGGAAGTGAGGTGGTTCACTTGCCAAATCGGGGTAGCGCGCGTCTGGCTCCTTAAGTTGGCTGGTGAATGTTCAATGGTCCAGTGGTTGAAAGGGGGCATAAGGGGAGAGAGGGGAGGGGGGAAACACAAAAGATGGTGGAGTGGAGGGGCCTAAGGACATTTGAACTTAACTAGCAGTCCCTCTATCTGGTCTAGTGCCCAAGTCAGTTAGTGTACTGTACGACGGGAAGTATGTAGTATGTTGTTGTATCTACTGGGAAAGTTATGTACAGGATGAAGTATACGACATACCTTACGCAGTAGTTGTTAGGTTGAATACATATTTCAACATATTACTGACCAGTAGTACCCTTATTCAGATAGCTATATGAAGCACATTAATAATAGAACAGCGGGCTAAATACCCCTCCCCCCCCCCCCCAAAAAAAAAAGACATCATTAGTATGATGGGTGAATTTCAAACTTGGGGGCGGATGTAGGGAATCAATCATTTCCTTGAGACCAATGCAAAAACCGGGGTTGGGCTAAATATTCCTTGACTAAAATCTTCCCAGGTTTCCAAAGAACCCACAGTAGGGGCTGGGGCATGAATATCGGATGCACATCAGGTTGCATGAAGACTCATCTCTTACATGAAGTGTTTGAGATTCCGACTAGTCTGAACTAGCGCGATAATTAGGCACGGGTCATATTATGATTTTCCCTGCCGAAGTATCAACCACTTTGGGTTCATTTATTATGAAGTGGGGGGTTCAGTCAAGTAAACAAGACTTTCACAGCCGCTGTCATCGTTCGATCCTTGTGTGTGATGATACTACACCTCCAGCATGATGTTTCCCTTTTTTTTTTCTTCTCCTTTCTCTATTCTTCTTCTACTTTTATTATCTATCTATCTATCTATCTATTATTTATTTATTTTTTTTTTTTTTAAAAAAAAAAGGGAAAGGAAAGAAAAGAAATAATATGAATTTTCCTCTACCCCTGCAGAATGGGGCAAGGTAGGGGGCGCCGGGGCGAGATGAAGAAATATAAATAGAATAAAATAAAATTGAATGGTTGTACATACGGAGCATATTCCGTTCAGCCCTAACATGTATTTCTCAGGCCCGACTTGAGGATTCATGGGAACCACCAGACTTTGCAGTATTTGTATCTTTCACAATAAACCAGTAGAACCCATGGAGAATCTATTGATTCATAACGCTTTGGAGTACTGTCTAAAGAATGACGTGCTTATCTATTTGAGAGTAAGATTGATCCTCTTCACTTCTGACAGTGGCTGACCTCCACTAAGAGAGCAGTTTGTAGGTGTTGCTTACCCCCACGAGACAATAGCAGTATACTCAGTCTATGTATGTCCAGCAAGTAAGAGCAACCAAAATGACATTGTTTATCACCGCCCCCCCCCCACCCAGGTGTGATAATTAGTAGAAGATTGGATATGAGGTTGATCGAACTAATCAATATATCTGGTTTTGCGGGACTATATGACCTTGGGCCGGACAGGGTTGGACCCCAAGGAGCAGTTGGACTGCTATCTGATTATCTTTCCCTAATATAGCGAATAGGCAGGTATCCGGACATCATATGTAGTCATTAATTTATAGTCTAGTTATTGCTGACTCATGCCTGTACATTCCTGGAGTTTCTCCAGATAATCAAGATGGAACCTGGGACAAGCATCTTGTAACCAATGCTTTACTCTTTCTTTTTTTGTATTTATCTATACTAACATCTCCCCTATGCTCTCGTCAGCAATTCCAGAAAGGGTACACGCACTAGTCTCAGGGAACTTAGCTATTTTAAGTAATGATAATCTATGGCCCGGGGAGTAGGGGAGTTCTACGTCGGCTATGGATTCAATTGAGATTGCGCTATCGCTCCTACTGTACACAACCAATCCACAAGATTATGTGGAATGGCGGAGTAGAAAGAAGGTCAAATCTAGATCCTTGAGAGATTACCCGTTTGACCATTCTTGACCGTTGGCGATGGGACCGAAGTAGGTAATCGAGCCCAACTCTGGGCTAAAGTCGAACAAGCAATGGCCGACAAGATCGGACCTATGAAAGGGTTTAGGGATATATCATCAAAGAGCGATGAAGGTTACATTCTCAATCCTAGCAAGTTCTCACCGCCACATAGAACCATGCAAGATGTATTACTGGATGGTTGAACCTTTGGCCCGGTTTTTGAGAGGCTTGGTTGACACATGTGGCATACAAAGTACATGTTCAGGTTCCTTAGTGTAGCAGCAGTGTTGGAGGGATACAGCTGCACATCACTGGAGAAGAGCCCGAAGTACTGAGTAGTTACTATGTATGTATGTACCTAGACCTGGTGTATCTATAGGCGGGGATAATATTAACCAGAGGTAACCTTGGATGTTCTAGATACAGTACTGGATGTAATGTACGTACGCAGTAGAGAAAGTACAGAATTTACTAGTACATAGGTTAATGTTTGCTTCCTTCCTGGCCTGGTAAATACCCCGGCGGTACTCAACAAACTAAAATTTCTGACGTGACCCGTACCGTACTTGGAAGAAACAAACAGCACCAACAACAACTAACTAGTTAGTTACTGGTGTGAAGTCCGACTAAACCCAGTTGGGTATCGATAGTCAGTCACCTATCAATCCGCCGCCAACGCTCTCTGACGACAGTCCCCTCCCAAACTTCTTTCAATATGGTGTTCAATCACCGTCTTTAAGGCCCGTCAATGCTAAGTTTCGATTTAAATATCGTTCATGCTTGTTCTTGAAAGCGTGGAGCGGTCTACTTCCAGGGACACAGGCAATCCGATATTCGCCTGTTTTGCTGCCAAGTAGGAAGACAAACAGCATCAGTTAAGCTGCGCGCCGAGTGAGCTGAGGCTTGGGTCACCCCTCCCGTGTCAGTTCAGCAAAGAGGTGGATCTGACTGCTGCACCTTGACCCTCTTGTTGCAGTGACGAAAGGACTCATGGCTGGAGAGACTAACACCGCCAATTATTCCCCCGACCTCACCGCCCCCCCATTATCTACACCTTACAGACTAGACGAGGGTTACTCGGACGAGACTAGAAGCCAGGTGGACAAGGAACTTGTGGACCTGCCCTCGGATGATGTGATGCCTCTCCCCGATTGGCTTCTAGCTAATAGCGAAGAAGATAGGGCTGGTGCGTTGAACTTTCCCGCCAGCGCCGTTCGTGTGTCTGGACTGCCAGGCTGATGCCTTCCACCTTTTGTTTGTGGGCGCTGATGCTTACTATTCATCATGTATAGAGATCGCCTACAGTTTATTACGCACACTACCCAGTTCTACCGTGGCCGCGGTTGTCGACCGCCTTGCGCCTGTGTTGCACATGGATCCCGTTGTCAAACTTCCTCCTGAGATCACCTCCGAGATCTTCTCCTACCTTGACCCTAAGACTCTCTTGACAGCTTCATTGGCATCTCGCGCCTGGCGAGGCCGCATAATTGACTCTGGTCTGTGGCGAGGGAAGTACATCGATGAAGGCTGGCGTGTCGATATTGATGCAATCCGTTCGTTTGAGGAAAGGCAGCCCAAACTTTCATCCCCTTGCCTTCGTAAATCCCGCTTAAGGAACGCCGATACAGATGACGGAGAACCGAAGAATAAGAAACGCGTACCCCCAAGTTGGCTAGACTCGCGGACGACAGGATATGTGGGCAGTTACATAATCGGGCGACAAGATGGACAACAAACCTTTGCGGAGGCCGACACTGAGGGTGATCATCTCATGAGCGATGTCGCAAACGACCAGAATGGGTCAACTTCCGCTGGACACCAGTTAGGCTCGAACAGCATTCGAGGTTCTCAAACAGACCTCTCTCGCACCACGCATGGACCCACGTCATCATCAGCTTTCTCGCCCCCAAAATCATCTATCCTGCTACGGATGCCTAACGGTGGTGCCAGAATTAACTGGCTTCATCTCTATAAGCAACGTAGACGGTTGGAAGAGAATTGGAATAGAGGTCGCCTCACGAAATTCCAGATTCCCCACCCTGAGCACTTGGCTGAATGCCACAAAGAATGTATTTATTCAATCCAATTCTCGGGGAATTGGCTGGTGAGTGGTAGTCGAGATAGGACTGTTCGAGTTTGGAACATAGATACGCAGAGATTGCGTTATCGTCCTCTTGTGGGCCACTCCAAATCCGTGCTCTGTCTCCAATTTGATCCCCGACCTTCTGAGGACATTATTATGACTGGGAGCAGTGACAAGAGCGTCATCATATGGCGATTTTCCACCGGTGAGAAACTAAAAGAGATCACACCGGCTCATCAGGACTCTGTGTTAAATCTCAGATTTGATGAGCGTTATCTTGTCACATGTTCCAAAGATAGGCTGATAAAGGTTTGGAATCGGCGTGAGCTCATGCCCGGTGACAAGGACTATCCTGTGATCCATCATGGATCCGGGGCTATGTTTCCAGCGCACATCGTTGATATAAGCGAGCTTCCTTCCCCTATTACAGACACAGAGCTAGCCAAGCGTCACATCCGTAGCCTAGCTCCCTACTCTCTTTTGATGACAATCGCAGGGCACGGGGCTGCAGTTAATGCTATCCAGATAAGCGAAGATGAGATTATTTCCGCTTCAGGTGACCGTTTGATCAAGATCTGGAACATCCGCAGTGGTCTCTGCAAGAAGACCCTTGTGGGCCACGAGAAAGGTATCGCATGCGTCCAATTTGATGGCCGGCGTATCATCAGCGGAAGCAATGATGATTCCGTTCGCATCTTCGATCACAGCTCGGGTGCGGAGGTTGCTTGTTTATCTGGTCACGCCGATTTAGTAAGAACTGTCCAAGCCGGGTTTGGCGACCCGCCAGGAGCCGAAGAGGCTATGAAGATGGAAGCTCTGGCTGTTGACAACGAGTTCCTCGATGCTCGGTGCTCTGACGAAGCTGTAGACTATGGTCCAAGAGCTCTCAGACGTGCCGGCCACCACCAAAACACGGCTGGTTCCAGAAATCCAAAGGACATCAAGGCTTTGGGTGCTCATATCCCACCGGGAGGAGGCGGAAGTAAGTGGGCTAGAATTGTTTCTGGTTCGTATGATGAATTAGTGCTTGTCTGGAAGAAGGATAGAGATGGCGCCTGGGTCGTCGGCCAACCACTGTCTCATGTGAAAACTTTGAAGCAAATCAACGGAGAGGATACCGATGATGAAGCTCCTCCTCGTGGCTCACGAAACGCATTTGCCCCGCAAGCTCAGCGAGTTCGACCTACCAACCCGGCTGCTGGCCCAGCAACAAATCATCCTTTCCCCCCTCAGCTTCAACAGCACCCACCAATTGTGCAAGCTCCAGGAGCGGCACATCACCATCAATATCATCACGCAGCACGGAACCAGCAAGCCCGTGCAAATAATAACAATAACAACAATGGCAATGGCAATGGCAACAATCCGCCATCCTCCAGGGTCTTTAAGGTCCAATTCGACGCGCGGAAAATCGTCTGTGCCACCCAGGACCCAAGGATAGTGGTCTGGGATTTTGCGGACGACGACGAAGAGATAAAAGAGGCTTCTCAGTTCTTTACAAGCCTTTAATAATTGCTTCTTTTTATTGGGCTTCTGCATATGCCGTTACCGACATGATGTCGATCTTGTGGCTTTAATTCTCCATTATATTCGCATCCTTTCTCCTTCCACTCTTCTTGATCTCTATTTAGCCCAATTGGATATTGTCGTCGATGTTCATTATTTCATGTGAATATTAGGGTCTACGATCTCGACGTAAACTTTCTAAAATCGTCATGAGCGTCATATGGAATGCCCTTAAACTTATTGTTTACTATAAAACGTCTATCGTTTTTCGAGCATTAATGCATTGAGGAGTAACGGAGTTGACGGGCTCATGTCTTTGCAGTATCAGATATGGAAAGTCGCATGAATAGCCTTCAAGCCATGGATCCCTTAGTTAAGAATATAGTAAAAAGGTGTGGTGTAGAAGCCTCCCTTTTCTTTCATCGAATGAACATTGTCATCCACAGCTCTCTAAAGGGTTACTTCACGAAGAAAGAGTAACAATAATGGATCCTGATGGATACAGACCAGCGTGTACCTATAATCCAATATCCTCATGATCTTTCACGGCAGTGAAAAAGATTCCCGAGTGAACCATGTGACTTACACAACGCCTGGTATCCAAAATCCCAAATCGTATCAGCCGTTAAAAAGGCTCCCGGGTCTGTTCTAACCATGTGGAGGATCCATAATTACAAGAGATAAAAGCTCGAAACGACGTCCACATGTTCGAGCAGTAACGCCTAAACTCCTGCACCGTGCCCTCCCTGGCATGCGAATGAGCCGCGCTGTCGTCCGAGACCCGGCTCCTTGCAGTAGCATATGTGTCATTAGACGTAGTGTTCACGTATACAATGGTATCCTGTTCGTTCCAGGCTTCCAAACAACAGCAATAAAAAGAGCTAGCAAGCTTTGAGGCCTGTAACCAACGGCCATGTTGGCCCTCAAGTATGACACATCCTTCATGAATAGAAGGCTCCGCTGTTGATCGTGTTTGTATGGGGGAACAGCCGGAGGGTTCGGATGCTAGTATAGGAGACATGTCCATCACCGGAGTTCTCCTAGCCCCTGGCTCTAAGGCGCGTCTATCCGCGGGATTAGCAGAGATTATTGCTGATTGAGTGGTCACCGAGAAGCTTGGCCCCGGTGAGGTACTGCTTGGTAGGTATTGTGGACGAGAAACAGGTAGGTTGTCTCGATGAATTGAGTTCTGCCGCTTGATATGGGAACAGTGCTCCGTGTCTGATGGCCTAGACTGAATAGCGGCGCCGCCACCCTCGTCAATGCCACCACACTGAGCCATAGAAAGGTTTCTTCGATGAAATGGGTGGTCGTGTAATCTACCATTCGCACCGACTCCATGGGCACTATGCCTATGAGGGAAGCGTCCTTGGACTATAGTGTTATCAACTGCCCTCACAGCAGTGCATCCTCGCCTGTTAGGCCGAAAGGCAGAGGATGAAGAGATACCAAAGAATCTTAGAAATGACTCCCCGTAGGATTGGACTCTATTGCCATCAGCAGCGTTGCTGCAACGGTCACGTTGCTGGAATTGCCCATTGCCCGGTGCTGATTGGACAGGAAACCTCGCAGAGGAACGGACTGCCTCTTCGGTGCCGAAAGATGGAAGCCCCGGAGGTGTGGGCATTCTTACCGGTGGTGGGTACGTGGGTAGAATTGGACTCGCAGGGGACAGTATACTTCCTACCCATCTGGAAGCTCTCACTTTTGCATCTGCATCGTTGACACTCGCCGTTTTGCGGTGTCGCCGTTGGGCAAACCGGTCTACTTCTGGTGCCTCCTCTGTACTCGGCATGTTCCGTTGTCCATCAATTTTCCGCGACAGTATATGGCTTTCGGATGTATTTGGCTTTGGTGAATTACCTGCCGTGTACTCAGACGTGGGAGAGACAAACATTGCCATGTTTGCTGCCATTCTGCTATTCAGGGTACCACTCGTCCTAGACACAAGGTCCTCTAACCCCGAGCTTACCCTCGCGGCATTATATATCGAGCTTGCATCGCTTGGACTCGATCCAGATGACTCTCTGGTCGAGCCCGGGTGGGATATCGCTCTTTTCTGATGTGGGACAGGGTCCGGACTGATTAAAGGAGAGCGACATCGCAGATCCATTCTGAGGCATGACAGATCTGAGAACTGGCATAGGATTAGTCAACGTGTAGTCAACGAAAGGCACAAATTGACTTGGGAGCACGGTACTTGAATGTCACCGTACCTTCCAACCTTGCTAAAGTCCAATCGAGAAGGCAGCACTCCAGTGGGTTGGAGGGAAAGAACTACCTTTGGTCGTCTGGTAGAGATAAGTCGAAATTCTCTCATCCTAGACATTAGAGGTAAGCATATGCCGAAGTTAGTGTTTCTGTGGTTCTTTAAATGCCGTACTGTAGGAGGTACGTGCATCACTATGACGAACTGTGTCTGACAAAACCAAGAATCGCGATCAATCATAGGATAGTCACCAAGTCCAATTTGCGCATTTCGAATAGTAGATATACATTTATTAAGTCCCTTAGAATATGAACAACAAGAGGGAACATAACCGAACCAATATATACCCAGAGTTAATAAACATTAATATGTACAATGAAAAGAATATCAGCAAGATGAAGTGACCTCACCGAAATAGGATGGCTTGAGGTTCAACAAGGAGAAGTTTAGGATATCATCATCGTCATAAAGCCGTGACGGTCTGGTTTGGACTAGCTTTGCTGGCTTGCTCCTTTTTCAGATTCCTGAGCAAAGCCTCCAGCCTTCGGCGTTCTTCTTGCTCCGCCTGTACTCAAGTCAGCTCGAGGGTTTTATTAGAGAATGGACAACGATGTACTCACCTTCAGTATCTTCATATTTTCTGTCCGCGTGTCACGCATCATCTTCTTGAATTCATTCTTCAGCACCATGGTCGATGTGGTCTCATACGTGGTTCCATCTCGTCCCATTGACGCTGAGTGCATACCCATCCAGGTGATCCGCTCCTCATTCAATTGAGTCTCCAGTTGCTCACAGCGATCCCGAAGCGCGTCAATGAGGCTCTCAAACTTCTCGCGTTCTTTCTCAAATTCGATACTAGCCTTGGTCATGACTTCATAGTCGTCAATCGTCTCGCGCAGCTCCTTCTCCAACGTCTCTACGCGTCGCTGTGTGTCGCTACTTGCAGGCTTACCAGCCTTAAAAGTGGCGAGCTCCTGCGCCAGCTCGATGTTACGGGTGGTTAACACCTCGAGCTCCTTTTGAAGGGCAGGGTCGACAGCGGCTGCCCGTTGAGACCGGCTACCATAAGCGCTATCGAGCTCAGCCTGAGCCATTGTAAGTTCAGTTCGAACCCTCACAACTTCACCTTCGAGCTCGGTTAATTCCGCCTGCAAGCGTGCCGAGTTCTCTTCAGCGTCTGTCCGAGCCTTGATTGCCTCGCTGAGTTGAGACTCCACGTCGGAGCGTATTTGTTCTATCAGAGTTTGCAACCGAGTGATTTCATCCTCGGCCTGTGTGCGCGAGTCAGTGGCTTCCTTCAGCCGAGCGTCAGTTTCAGTACGAATCTGCTGGATACTCTCCTCCAAACTCAAGATCTGTTTTTCTGATCGCTCACGGGATTCCGTGACCTCCTCTGCCTTTGCGTCGACCTCGCCGCGAAGTTGATCGATCACAGCTTGTAAGCGCGCGATCTCCCTATCTGCCTCGGAGCGTGCCGCAGACAGTTGCTCTGTATGACTGTTGGACTCGGATCGAATCTGTTCCAGTTGCGCTTCTAAGCGGGCAACTTCGGTCTCGGCACGGACGCGTGCTTCATGGGCTTCCGCTTGAGTCTTGTTTTCTTGTTGAAGATCTTGCATGATAGCCTGCAAGTGGGCGATTTCCGCTTCAGCGCGAAGGCGTGCTTCATGAGTCTCCGCATGAACGTTTTTCTCGCTTTGGTGTTCTTGGATGACAGTCTGCAAACGTGCGATTTCAGCTTCAGCGCGAAGGCGTGCTTCATGAGTCTCCGCGTGAGCATCCTTCTCGCGCTGGTGCTCTTGGATGGCAGGCTGCAAGCGAGCAACTTCAGCCTCCGCATGAAGGCGCGCTTCGTGGGTTTCGGCATAAGCATCTTTTTCGTGCTGGAGCTCTTGCACAACGTTCTTCAAACGAACAATTTCACTTTCCGCGTGACGATGCGCTTCCTGGGTTTCGTTGTGTGCGTCTTTCTCGCGCTGGTGTTCGTGCACGACAGCTTGCAACTGGGTAATCTCAGTTTCAGCGCGAAGACGTGCCTCATGAGCTTCAGAAAGGGCATCTTTCGCGTGTTGGAGCTCTTTTACGACGGTTTGCAGACGAGACACCTCGGCTTCTGCGCGTGTGCGAGCTTCTTTTTCAGATGCGATGGCCTCCGAATTGTCCTCTGGGATGGCCCGTTGCTGGTGATCTGACAGTTCCCGGCGTGCAGCCTCCAGCTGCTCCATCGTGTGGTCCAGCACATTTTTAGATTGTTCCCCTTCTCGCTCAGCCAAGTCGAGCTCCTTGCGCACGCGAGCCAACTGCTCGATCAGGTCGGCGATATGTGCATCCCTTTCCGCATCTGATTTGGAGTTTAGCTCCCGTTGTTGCTGAATTTGGGTAGTAAGGATGCCCTTCTGCTCAAGGAGCCCTCCCAAGCGCTCATGGAGCCCGTCGATCCCTTCGCTAAGGTATGAGAGGTGTTCCTCAAGCCTCCCGTTAGATATAGCAGGTGGTGGCGGAAGGGTCCGTGAGCGCGGCAAGCCCGACTCGTTCACGATCTGATATAGTCGAGTGTTGACCTCCGCTAACTGTTGATCGCTCCCGTGGTCCATGCTTCTAGTGCCGGAGGTGTTATTGGAGTGAATCGCGAGTGCGCCGAGCCCGTCTTCGATGTATGCCATATAAGCTTCAATAGTTGCCGTAGGGTTGGGCATGGATCCCTCCACCGAGACTTGTGGAACCGGAGCGATGTCACTGTTGGGATTGGACTGTAGAATCATGTCACGCATCTGCCCACTTAGCATCTCTAGTTTTTTCTCGGTATTTTGGATCGTATCGAGGCCGACTGCCGGTTGACTCGAATGAGCCAAAGGGCCTGGCTCTTGAGGCCCATTCCCACCGAGCTCGTTGAGATGATCTGACGTTTTGTATAAGCTCCTATCATCGAAGTCATCGATACTACCACGGGGGTTATGGCTGGAGAGGCTCTCAGGAGTATTGGGCACATTGTTCTTCGGATATTTCTTTAACCCCTTATGTGTCATCTGTAGGACGCCAGCAGTATGCTCCAGTAAACGTTTTTGGATCAGCTGAACTCTACTTTCCAGGTTCCAGACTTCCTGCGAAAGCTCCTCGCACTTCCGCGTGCTCACTGCCAACTCCCCATCCGTTTTGTCGAGTGTACTTGAAGCGCCATTGCGACCGAACATGCTCCTACGACTCCGATTGGATTTCGGAGAACCTTCCACATCATATTCTTCGCTCGACCTAGAGCTCTTCGAGTTATAAAGTCGGCTAAGGGACATGGCTGCATCACGAAGTTTCGTCTCCAAGGCCAGTTTCCGTTTGGCAGACTCCAAGCGACCTGAAAGGAACTTGAATTCTTTCTTCAGCCCTTCAACCTCCTCCAGGGACAGGACTTCATAATGCGCACTGTCACCCATAGCGGTTTCGGTCAACAAATACATCGTCACAGGATCATTGCCGTTGAGTAAAGCCGAACTTCTTGGGTGCGTCGTATTCAACTATGGACGGAGCGAAGGCGTCAGCAAATGGCGGGCTTGACATGAGGTTGAGGAGCCACTTACTGGATTATAGCGCGGAGTTTCCACATTTTTCAGGATGGGAGCGCCATGGTATGCGTCCATGAGAACCTTCGTCGGGGGAGGTTGCGGAGCGCCAAAGGAGGCGCCGGAAAAGTGCCTTGGATCGCCATAGGACGATTGACTGGATCGTACGTCGAAACCACTCATTATGAATACAAGTACGCAAAAAAAAAAAAAAATTCGGCGAGTGAGATTGTGCGAGATAGACTAGTGATAGAGAGACTCGCAGAAAGAGTACTAGACAATATACATCCTGAAGGGGGGGGGGGCAGCACTCTGTGTTTATTGTTACAGGAGGTGACCGGGATTTAGACAAGCGGTAGAGGGAGGCGAAATGAAACAGAATTCCAAGCTGAAAGAGGGACGAGAGCAAGAATAGGAAGAAAATGAGACGAAGCGGCGGAGTAATAAGGGAAGAAAGGAAAGAAGGTTGGGGGAGACAAAGTTGAAAGCGAGGACGGAGTCGAGACGATCTGCAAACTACGGAGTAAAGAGTGTCGATGCTCAGCCGCCCAGCCAGTGGACACGAACCATTATGGGACACTTTTAAATCTTCAGCGCCACCAGCGAAGGAAAGAAAAGAGGAAGAGAGACACGAAAAAAAAAAAAAAAGAAGAAAGAAAGAGAGTAACTTCGATAGATCCAATGCAATATGTGTCAGCATTGGAGATGGATGAACCTTGAAGAAATTATGGGAGTTATAATATTAGGGGAAGTGACGATAAGGAGCGTAGAGGGTGAGAAAGATCGCATGTCCAATCATCATCTGCAATGGAAAGGGCAATGATTCACGAACCTTAATCCTTTCCTTCTCTTCTTTTCTTTTGTTTTTCATTAGAACATTCTGACTGAGTATGACGGATGAAAATATCCCGGAAGGTAAACTCAGCACGATTATTGTCGCGAACATGGAAAGTTGATAGAGACTGCGCAGGTCTCAGAGCAATCAGATTGATCTTCCGTGTCCTGCTGCAGCCCAGATACTCAGAAAATGATGTATAATGTCCGTCGAAGGCATGTCGAATTGGCTGCAGGTCAGTCACTACCCTCTGGAAGGTTGTTGTTTGTTAATATCCCCCGAGACTTTCTAGATCGAAAGATCTTCGGATTCGGGAAGGATTAAAATAGTTCTCCAGAAATTGATGTTTGATGAGCCATGGATTGTGAAACATTCATTGCAATTAAAATCCGACAGGCGATACGAGACGATGATTGGACGGCCATACATAACGTGCCTGAGACAATCTCCATTCCTTTGGATAAATCCTCGAGTTGGTTCACTCTTTCCAGACTGGAAAGTCCACTGCAATCCAAATCCGTCAACAGATCAGATGCTCTCTCATCATGTGATGGAGATTCACCTGACTTCGAAAGATACTAGTAGACAAGCAAAAGGTTACATTGAATTCTCTCTTGTCAGCTACTACTCTACTAGTATCTGCACCCAATTATCGGGCTTCTTTAATTTAAATGGATTCTCAAACCCCGCAGTCGATCTTCGGGTCTTAAGCCTCGGGTTTATTGAACCCCAATAATGGGTGAGACTGACTTGATACGATTGTTCTCAGTGCCCTAATCCAGAGACGAACCTAGGTTCTTCCTGATTATCTCTGGGGTATTTTTATTAAATGGGGATTGCGCCACATGTGCGCTGTAACCCCCGTCGGATCATTCCCAACGGCGTTCTCCGGTTCTTCAAGAATACCAACTTATATTTGATTGCTGAAGATCACTTTCTTCCATCTTATAATAGAATTATGAAGAGAAATAACTAGCCCTCCCATCATGCCCTCCAAATCACGAGATGCACACCATACCTCAAACCCGTCGGATTTCCCTCCCTCGGGGCCTGGCTATAAGGTCTACAAGCGTCGCTTCTGGGGACTGGCCCAGTTGGTGTTATTGAACATTGTGGTCAGCTGGGATGTATGTGATCCTCAATCTCGTAATCACTAGTGCGGCGATACCGTAGCCTTTGAATAAGAAGCAGCAGCAGCATGTTGTACTAAAATTCCATACCACAGTGGTTAACCTTCTCCTCCATATCCACAACTGCCTCTCAGCATTTTGGTGTCTCCGAAAGCGCAATCAATTGGATGAGTACAGGATATCTGTTTGCCTTCTGTGCCGCTAGCCCGTAAGTCTTCCTGCATCTGCATTCAACTATGACATGAAACTGACGATAATGTACCCCTATATGCCAGTGTCGTCATTTTCACTCTCAATAAAGGCGGCCCCAAACCAGCCATTATCACCACTTCCACCCTCCTGTTGGTGGGAAATTGGGTTCGATATGCAGGTACCAAAGCCCGTGGAGGCATGTTTGGCGTCGCCATGTTCGGCCAGATCCTCATCGGTTTGGCTCAGCCGTTCTGTCTCAGCGCTCCCACCCGGTACAGTGACCTATGGTTCTCGGACCAAGGGCGCACCAGTGCCACGGCCGTAGCCACCTTAGCCAATCCATTGGGAGCAGCTCTGGGCCAGCTAATTGATTCGTTCTGGGCGACGAAGCCCAGCGAGGTTCCCGATATGGTTCTGTATATATCCGTCATTGTAAGTGTGACCCCGAAAATGAAGGCGAAGAAGAAAGATGAAACCCTCAAACCTATCCTTGAAGGCCCTCTTTTCTTCTAACAAGATCTGATGCAAAACCACAGGCAACAATCGCTGCCATTCCTTCCTTTATTCTCCCATCAAAACCCCCAACACCACCCAGTGCATCCTCAGCAACAACCCGCACGCCTCTCCTCCCAGCAATAGCCCAACTTTTCAAGACGCTAGAGTTCTGGCTCATCCTCATCCCCTTCTCAGTCTACGTCGGCTTCTTCAACAGCGTTTCCTCACTCCTCAACCAGATCCTCGCCCCCTATGCCTTCACCGAAACCGAAGCCGGAATCGCAGGCGGCATCCTCATCATCGTGGGTCTAATCAGCTCAGCCATCGTCTCCCCAATAACAGACCGCTGGAAGCACTACCTGATCACCATCCGCATCCTAGTCCCCATCGTAGCAGTCTGCTATATCGGTCTAATCTTCGCCCCACCCAGCCCGGCGGGCATCGCACCGGCCTACGTCGTCTGCGCCCTTCTCGGCGCCTCCTCCTTCGCCCTCCTCCCCGTCGTCCTGGAATATCTCGTCGAAATAACGTATCCGTTCTCTCCCGAGATCGGCAGCACAATCTGCTGGACGGGCGGTCAGCTCCTCGGGGCCGTCTTTATTTTAGCGCAGGATGCACTCAAGGCAGGTCGTGACGCCGACCCGCCGGAGAACATGAGAAATGCGCTGATCTTCTCGGCTGTTATTGCTTGTGTTGCGGCGCCATTTCCTATCTCGATCGGGCTGTTCGGGAGGAATGTTAGACGTCGGAGATTGGATGTGGATAGAGGCGTTGATCTGGAGGGTCGTGAGTATACTGATACCGGTCTTGCGGGGGACGACAGCCCTACACCTGCGACTGAGTCAAAGTTTAGCCTTAAGTTTTGGTCGAGAAACAATAGTTAGCACAAGGGAGCTTCCTGGTTTAAAATCAGACATGTTTTCATGTTAGCAGTGGTTGTCGTTCGGATTTGAGGGATGCGTATATAATTGTCATGCATATGGCCCAGTATTTGACGGCCCCAAAGGAAAAGAGTACGCGTGGTATAAACCTAGTGCAAGCCCATCTCTGACAAGATCCAGTGGGAACCGGCGGTAGTAGCAGCAGTCTAAGAGACAAATGCCATTCGTTCTAAACACAAAGAAAATTAAGAAGCACAGTTCACAAACAGGCAAAAACCCAGCTATCTGTACATACACAGCGAAGGATGTCATTCCCCCATCCTCCGTTTTTGACACAAATCCCACATTGGAGAGGAGTCTATTCCCATTCTATGCGAGACACTTTAGGCCGACAAGCGGAAACAGCCAGCCGTCATGACGTCTTTTATTCTGTGAGTTCCCTCCACAGTTCCCCCTTCGTATCTCATCCGGATGGTCCATGCATGATGCGCCATCGTTAAACTCGTTGCCATTGAACCATAAGAGAAACGTGGCAGGAATTGTCCCGGGACGAGACGCTTATTTGAGGGACTTCCAGAGCTTGGGGGCGGCGCACTCGGAAGCGCAGTGGGCAAGGTGGAAGACTAGAGCAAGAGATGTCAGTTTCGTTCTAACGATTGCTATTTGAGGCATTCGATATGCGTGGACATGTATGGCTGGCACAGCCGCCAGAGTAAAAGTCCCAAAGTAATAGAGAATAGAGAAGAATCCACTTACACTCCTCGACGCAGTCCTCCTTGGGGCCCTTGTAGTCGGCATCCTCCTGCTGTTGGGTGACACGTTCAACGCACTCATCAAAGTGGTGCTTGTATGGGGCGCACTGAGCGGAGTTGGCACATTCTAATACCGTCAATGTTAGTCACCGCGAATACGAGACGTGCGATTAGAACGACAAAAGATGATTTTGTGCCAATGGCATGTGCGATGCGGACAAATGGAGATCAGGTGTATATTGGCCGAATCGTGCCATTGCCGCGCAACATGGCAAGTCTAACGATGCAAAATCATGAAGACGCGGGATTTAATCTGAACAAGCGACTCACCCTCCTCGAGCTGGGGCTTGATGTCCTCAGGCTCCTCTTCCTCTTCCTCTTCCTCCTCCTCTTCCTCCTCTTCTTCCTCTTCCGCCTGCTCGGGCTCCTCCTCGGCAGGCTCCTCAGGAGTCTCCTCAGCGGACTCCTCAGTCCTCTCGGCGGTTTCTTCGCTAGTCGACTCTTCGGTCACAGCGGGCTTCTCCTCGGTCTCGGTCTCCTGGCTGCTGGGCTGCTCAACATTCTCAGCGGGAGCCTCAGCCTGGGCCTCGGGGAGGCTGAAGGAGGAAATGATATCGGAGAAAAAGTCGGAGATACCCATCTTGGACTGTGTGGAAGTATCAATTGAGGGGATTGGAGGGCCGGGGTTCCAAAATGTGGGGGGTGCAAACGGCAGCGACGAGCGAGGTTGATGAGGTTGATGGTTTTACGAAGCTTTGGCTCTGCCGTCCAGGAAAATCGGAACAGTCCGGCCGCCGGCGAGTGTTCAATTATCGCACACGTGATTGGCCGGCGCTTCGGTAGGGGATTGACCAATGCAGTAATCCTATTTTCAAGAAATAACAATCTGATACTGAGCCTTTCCAACTGCTAGAAATGGCTAGAGTGGTATATTCAATAATATATATCTTAAGAATAGGTTCTATAATCCTATTTAGGAAAAAATAACAAGAAAAGAAAAAGCCAGAAAAGCTAATGGTGCTTAAACGCACTAGGTGCTAGATCGACCCTTTAGCTATAGTAAGTAATAGGTGTACTGTACAAGAACGGATTGTTTATAGTCATTAAGATCCATGGAAAGATAAAAAAGAGAGATGAGATATGTCGAGGTACGAAAAATGCGTCTAATTAGGTCCAGGAAATAATATGCTTTCTCAGCTGGCACGACGTAACCTTTCTTCGAGCTCATCGGCGACACTCTGCTGCTGAACTTCTTCATAGCCTGGCGGCGGTCCCATGGGACACGATTCTGAAGTAGCATGGCTATCCTGGGAGTTTGATGGAGGATGTTGGTTGTCACGGTTGGAGCCAGTCGAATCATGAACTGGGCCGGAGTAAGCGGGCAATTGGTCCAAATGAACAGTAGACATATCAACATTCCCAACCCCTCGGCTGCTTTGTCGGGTGTTCTCATGGGCCACTCGTAGGCGTTCTTTGATCTCTTCGAATTTATTGTGATAATCGAACGCTCCTCCCTCCTTGAAAGTCACCTTCAGCTGTACTGCTGGCAATGATGAGGGTATGCCTCCACCAGGTACTGGCTGGACAAGAGACTGCCACACATTTGCACCAAAAAGTGGGGCTGATACATGAGTATCATGCATGTGAAGAAGAGGTGCAGAGAATGATTGGAAGTCATTGGACTTCTTGGAAGGTATATATACGACCTGATATGAAGTTACTTGTAAGCTCAGGAAAAGGTGTGCAAGAGATCACTAAAATATAATGTCAAAAGAGAAAACTGATAAGAGGGGGATGTACTCGATGATTTGTAAGATAAATTCGGCCCGAATCACTTTGGAATGATATGGCATCCTTGCCTTTATATGAGTCGAGTGGTTTCAAAGAAAGGCAAGTGCGAGGTGGGGACGTATATATCAAATGCTCATGAGGAAGACGGACAAAGCCTTCATGCTCATGTAGCATCACCCAGCTGCTCGGCAGAGTAGGTTAGAATCAATCCCATATCATGTCTTATTCCTTCCTCTCTCGAAATCGGGTAGGAATGATATAGTGGTAATTGCCCGTGAGGACTAAAAAGTGGGGGCTGAAGCCAGGTGTGAAAAGATAAAGGAGAGTAAAATTGTATAAGGCTCATTTCAGATACAGGCCCGGAGGTCAGGAATATCTGGGAGCGAGAAATATGCACCAACAATGATGAAGACTTATGGAAATTGGAGTCGTGAGGGGTCATTCACATACTTGATCGACATCTTTACCCAATCCGTTCCGTTAGCAAGTCCGGTATGTGGCCAGTAGTGCCTTAATCATGGAATACCGTGCACGGTATAGAAGACTGATCGCCACCGATTATGATTGATCTCGGTTGAGAACTAGTGTCCTGCGGGTTAGGCTAGGGCAGTGAAGACAATATATCTTGTCAATTGATATCGTTGGAAGCTCTCAAACGGCAAATAGCGAAAGGTTAGTCGATGCGGCCTGTTCGATACTGATTGATTATAAAAAAAAAAAAGAAAAGAAAAGAAAAGAAAAGGTGACCAGGAAGATGACACTAGTGGGTATAGGTCGTCAAGCCGTATTAGACCCTAGCAACTCGTAAGGGTATATCAACTCAGGTACTCGGAGGTGGATAATGGATTAGACCCGCTTAAGGTAGGTAATCGCCACGGTGCAACGTGGAGCGGCGGATGTATGTAGGAATGGAAAGTGGATCGCCAGACGTCCGTCGTCAGTTTAAGGTGACAGCAAAAAAAAATAATAAATTAAAAGTTAGATTGTTGAATATAATCTACTTTAGACTTGGGAGTAGTGGTACTAGTGACGATGATAAGGATGAGGAAAAGAGTAGGGGTTACTTTTTCACCTCCGCGGGGCTGATGTCAGGCGGAGAAAACCCAAAA
>NW_022475692.1:0-18788 GCF_009193585.1 Aspergillus caelatus
CCGGCGACCGGATAGTGCCAAGTCAAGGTGCCAACAACGGAATCGACGGAAGATTCAGCTATTCCTAAAGGCATATGAGTATTGCCAGGAGTGCGACGCGGATATTTCCTTAACAATTCGATTAAGACATAGCGGCGAGATTGTCTTTTTTAATTCTGACGGGTTCTGGTCTCCGTCAAAAGAGCAGCTGGTAGGTGGATCCATTAACCCTGTCAGACGTCCAGAGTCTAACCAACTTAGGCGACGTACTATCCAAGGCCCAAACAGGTCACTTGGCAGGAAATTGCGGCTCGATATAAGTCCTAATCATTTAACACAAACCCCGATACTAGAACAGAGAATTATCTAGCAGTATTACCCTATTTCTAGGCTCTTGGGCTCCGGTGATGGTGGTTGTGGGATCTACAGCAGATGTATCTGGAACAGTAGTGCCTCTACCAATCATAGTCTAGGATATCAAACATTTCTAGGCTACAGTGTTTCATATTTGCAACTCCCTCATTTCAGTAAGTTGAGCGTTGCTTAGCTTGCTCATTATCTATTGATATTTATTACCTTGCTTTCTAAATTTAGATCTCAAGGCCTTTATACAAAGATCATTGATTTAATAGTAGCAAAGTGCAGAGTGAGAAGCAGGAGTCTAGGCCACACGGGATATATCCTAGTTCAATCCTGACTCAAAACTCCCAAGTCCCCTGTGGATATAAACCAGTTACATTGATACCTATATTTAAGATCTCAATGACGGAATCAAGCAATATCATCAAACCGAAACTGCAGCCTCAAGTAATTGTTCCTACCTTGAAGCAACTAAAGGAAAAGAGGGACCAACGCAAACGAGAAAAACAAGCTGCCCTCATTGAAGCTAGTTTAAGATCTGGAAAATACGCGCTCTTTCTACAGGAAGTTCCTAAGATCAAGACTAGCCACTGCCGCGCATGGGATTGTATGCCTAGGAGAAGCACCGGGAATCCAATCATCCGGTCTTATTATCGTTTCGCTTTGAAACGGATATCTGCACGTTCTAGTACGGATGTTAATCGCAAGTGATTGGTTCTTTCTAATTGATGTATTTATATTAGGCTCTATCGAATATTATCATATCACATGTCTCGAACGACTACTTCCAGACCTCCCTAATTTTGTTGGATATGGCTACCTAAAGATGGATGGCTGGATTGCTGCTCCGCCTGATAGTCATATCTCCATAAAGTCGTCTTCCGAAGCAATTAAGGACTGGTTCCATCACAAAGGATGGTCATTTGGCATTGACTGTTACGAGTGTTTCAACAAGGACCATGATGAATGGACCCAAGATACCAGTTTTATCTGGATTGAACATATACTCAGCCACGAAGAAAGAGTAGATACGGACTGCTGCCATTGTAAATCTCTGCCGGGGGCTTCTGAGCCACAAAGATCACATTATTTTCCCAAAGAGCCTTCTGCAGTGTCACTCAGTGAGTTACTTGCGTCTGTTAGCGGGCAGCCTCACATTGACAAGTAGTGACTCTGGCGGAGGGCAAGTTGAATTCTGATCACCTGCGTTGGGCGGAGCTTGAGAATACTGCACTAGTCCTAATAAAGAGATAGTACCAACAAAGGTGATCAAGAACCATTACGATCACATGATCTACAGTAATTTCCCACCTTGTGTCCGTGACCTTAGGGCAAAGACCGTCCTTGGTAGGATATTTACCCCTCATGCGTGTCTTTTGTTCCGCTCTGCTTTGTCAAGTTTTACCTCCTGGGAATATAGTGCGTCATTTTTCATAGCAGTAGAAACTCAACAGCACCCTTAACAGCGACAAGTAATTCAGTGGAAACGAAATAGAGAAAAGAACAAAAAACGAAAAAGAAAAAGAAAAATAAAAGAAAAAAGCAAAAAAAAAGCATCATCTATTTCTCTCTCCTTACAGCAAGTTTGTTGTATTTTCTTCATGAAGCATGGTCAACCCATAATACCAAGATTAGTTATGGTTGAGGATACTAAAGACAGCATTCTACGGTGATAGCAAAATGAATTTCCTGATACACACATTCTTAATAGGGACGCGGCGGGTATATTACAACGATAATGCCAAGTTTGGTGGTCACACATATTTCTACACGAGCAAGTAGTCCGCCAACGCATATTGGAAACAAATACTCATGCTTGTAGTTTATCCACGGAGGCGCTTCGAATTACTCTCTGGTCTTCTGGAATGTTGTTGTCGGCCAGGTAGTTTGTTGCGCCTTCAAGGGTTGAGAAACCCTTGAAAAGTGAGCCTTTATATCCATTGACTAAAGATTTCGTCACATCCCTACCATATACTGTTAGGAAAAATACGTAGTTATTGGGGGAGCTATCGCACCCTCAAACTTAGTAGATAGCGTACCAAGATAAGAAAATGCCTGGGGCAGGAGAGCGGCCCTGAGCAACAGCGTAGTATTTTTGTGAAGGCATGAGCGAATTCAAATAGTAAATCGCGGATTTTGGGAAAAGGAATTAGGACGTTTGGAGTATTGAATAGTATGACCTCTTCTTACACTGGGACACGGTCATGAATATAAGGAAATCTATCGTAGAGACGAAGAGGGGACGTGACGTGGCAGTCGCAAAATCAGACATCAGCCCATATGATACAGACAAACAGCTTGCGCCTCAATTCTGTCTGTTCATTCGGAAGATCCATGCTAGCTTATGATATAAACTCTTATGGCTTAGATTAGCTGGCAGCATTCCGAGAAATAGCATAGCCCCTCCCCTCGCGCAGAGGCTGACACTAGCTTACTCGCCGAGAGTAACGAAACATATGTATAAAGCAAAGAGTGTTCCAAAAGTTTTTCTTAATTTTGAAGCCCTGTACTGTAGCAGATTCTGCTCTCTACTGCCTAGAAGCTGGAGCTCTCAATGTCCGCTACTGAAGGCCACCGTGTCAAATGTCCAACCCCTTTCGATGCTTATAGCCAAGACATAGCCCGCGTAAAGGTCAGGGATATCGAATCCCACCCTTTTGTATCCTTACACCACAAGGACACTGGGAAACCTTCCAAAATACACACCTTATGCAAAGATGCAGTCGAGCGTGGAAATGAACAATGTGTCTGGGTATGCTACAATCGGGGAGCGAAAAGTCTTGCCCGAGATGTGCCGATATTATCAGGTGAACCTCTTGAAGCACACAACGTCGAACGTATGTTTGGATAGTGGAGACGTCTTTTACTTCGTGGCCCAATCAAGATACAAATGGTCAAGGTTCGTCGAGCAAAAGCTCTTCCTGTTAACTAGAACTGATTTGAACTGCAGATGCATGTGTTACAGCAAAGGAACAGCAAAGAGGTTGAGGTTATGATATTGCCCATCAATATTGCCGCCGAAGTAGAAAGGATCGAAAGAGCGCTAGAACAATGTGAATTTTACCCAGAGTGCAGCGCAGGCTTCAGAGAAGACGGAACGCTTGTGCCATGTTCTCGCCCCAAGAATTGTAGAAATCTGACTATGGGCGGCACTGAGGAGTACCCCCAATTTTACTGCTCACTGGAGCATCACCATCGGCTAAGGCGGAAAAAGCGAAAGTTGGAGCATAGTGAGGCATTGCTGGAGTTCTACTGGAGTTCTAGAGGGAGGAGTGATTTCCTAGAATTCCTCGAATATCGTGGGTTCATCACTCGTTACAGGTAAATGATACAGCATTTAAGCAAAAAAGCCTTACTGATTATTATACAGTGACTTGGCAACCACACATTTTCTCGATGCATGTGATGATTCTGGTGAGGGAATTCCAGCTCTGCTACTCGTAGATGGGTGGCACACGCAGAGACTGCTGATTCTAGTTGGTCTAGCCGTGGCGCTTAGTATTCTTATTACCATTCTTGGGGCTGCTGTCGGACAGAGTATAAACATGGGGCTGACAGCGGGAAGCTACACATTTGCGTTGGTGGCGGTTTTTATTGCTACCCTATCCTTCTTTAGTGCTATTTTGTAATTATCTTATTGGTTGTTATTACAGTACCCTCAGTATATGTGGACTGCATGAGCCATAACAGGGTTATGAAAGTCATCCGTGAAAGCGATTCTTTTGTCTGGGCAAGCCTTACCTGCCTTTCGTTGGATACATAGCCAATGTCTCGCTGAGCACCAATACCATACTGACACGCTGTAGTTGCTGATTGGCTTCATCCTGCAAGGATGTTGTCGTTCCGTTGCTTCCTCCTAGATAGTAAAGTGGCAGGTCTCGGCTATTTTATCCCTTCCTGTAGAAGTGTCAAGGAAACGAAGACAATGCGGCACTAGCCACTTCAAGTTAAACTGAAAATAGCATGAGAAGACAGACATGGTAACCCCAGGCAAACCGGAGCCGCTACGGTTAACCGATTGGTGGTCAGTAGGGTCTGGTGATTATGGCAGTCTTAGAAGAATTATGGACCAGTTGGTTTTCTCAACCAAGATGAGGCCTTAGTGGTGCTTTTCTAGCCAGCTGTTTACTCTCAGCTTCCAGAAATATTCAATACTGATAGCAAACCCACACTCAATTAGGCTGTAATTACGGGATTCAGCTTCGTTCAGCCTCGTTCAGCCTCGTTCAGCCTCGCGCAGCAACGTCTTATAGCAATAAACAATAGGCTGATCAATCTTTAGTTGGTCTATAGGTCTTCCCTCTATTATGGAGTATTCTCTGAGTTCACTGATAAGAACTGCTGGTGAAAGTAAATTTCCGACAATATGCTACACAAAAATACTTGGACAGATAACGTTCAAAAAAATCAAATGGCTTATCAATCAGATTATGAACACATTCATTCTAAACATGGATATGCTCTACAGAAAAGACAGGAGGGATTCTTGAGTCTATGTATATAGATAAAACGGGAAAGAGGCACACGTGGCCCATTGGACGTATTTCAATGTCAGCCTAAGCGACTATACAGGCCTTCCAATCAGCACTTACCTCCAATTGCAATGAGACCAATATTTCGGCTCTGATATAATAGTGTGTTGGTACTCGCGAGTCATGTCGTTGCATTCTCATGTATGTCAATCACCTCTTTTCCCATCCGCTCCGCCACCCATCGAGGCTGTTGCCCAATACGTTACCATAAAAACACATATTGTACGAAGGCCATCGGTTATATCTCGAGATGTAGATATCTTTAGGAGAGTATTTAAGCTCGGCAGGCCTTTAAGAAACGAAGCCTAAATTCATGTTTATGTGCGACTTCAATACTTATTCCTTTGAACGCTCTGACCAGTGCTGCTTCTCCTTGACCACATTGCGTTTATTATGGCTTACTGTCAACACTGCCAGCAACATTTTCTGGATATAAAATCTCTGGAACAGCACCTTCGATCCTCTAAGCACTGCTGTGATAGATGCCAGAAATTTTTTAAATCTCCCCGTTCAAAGAAACAGCACATGGAAAATTCGAAGTGTCAGAGTGTATATCTAGTAGGCGGATCATACCACCCCAATGTCCGTTCCAAGGGGCCACAACGCGCCCGGCAAGGACTGAGTGATAGCTCTCCAATGATGATTGGGGTCACCGTCACAGATATCTATCCCGCATATCTCGGAGTGCCTCGGGATGCAGTCATGCCTATTTTTAAAATGGCATGTCGCCTTCGTTTTATGAAGCCTAATGTGGATACCTTATTGCGACATATCAACACACAATTAGATCATATGATTATCGCGGCCCTTATCGAGGCTGCCCTTCGTCTCTTGCCACCTGACAACACGCCCGAAGGCAAGGAGAGATTGCAAAAGAAAATGAAGGATGCGCAGCTAGCGGAGAACAGCTTTACCCATCAGATAAGAGCGATGGGCTATCGGTTTTTCACGGAAAGTGAGCAAAACGAACAAAACCTGCAACCAACACCTGATATTCGGTTTTTGGAGCCTGTATCAATTCATGGGAAAACGTATCACTGGTTAGAGTACAAAAGCTACTTTGGGTTCAAGGCAAACCCATTCATCGCTAAGAAAACAAGGAAGCAATTGCAGAGATACATGTCTGCTCTTGGACCAGGCGCAGTGGTCTATCGTTTGGGATTCGAGACTGATCACATAACGATAGAGGGAATCCAATCTTTTCGCGAGGCAGAAACCTTGTACTTTCTCAGCCAGCAATCCAGGGCTAAATTAAGTATAAAATAGACCCTGATTAGACCGAGCCAGGTGAAGATAGAGGCAACCTTCTGCGGACAGTCGCTAATTCCAAAATCTTCCGTTCCTGTATCCGATTTTCATTTGTCATTCTTTTTGAATTTTTATTTCGATCTATTGGTATTCGGACTCAATTCCCATTTTGAGCGACAGCACTACATTTATACAAATGAATTTTATTTATTGTGGCTCAACTTATGTTTCCTACATTTACTGGGGCAAAGCCTCTCTGGCGAAGGCTTTGTGTGTGCCCATCTTGGATCGAATTCATTTATTTACGAATAGTGTATTCGTCTGGAAGGAAATGTATGGGGAGAATTGGGCGCTGAATGGCAAGATAAGCCGTAACAGATGATACAAACATCCCTTGGACAGTCCAGGGCTTCCTCTTCAGGAATTAATGGTTCTTCAGATAGTTGACGTTCACCATCAGGAAGGGGAGTCGACGGTCGGAAGACAAATAGACTGAATACGTTTGTTCGCTTCTTTTGGCCTGGACGACCTAGAGCCCAGTGCCTCTCATCGGCGATTTCGTAGCCTTCTAGCCTGAGTGGTAGCCTTGTGGCGTAATTTGGTTGAGTAGTGAACTTGGAGGGATGATGCGCTTCGTCCAGGGAAGTGTGCAGCAATCTCCGCCCATGACATTCTCTCTCTTTCCTTCAGTCGCACTAACAGTGCATTTTCCTCTGACGTATATGGCCTTTGTTTTCCTGATGTATCCACCGGAGGGGCTTGAGCCAACATCGGACTAGCGTCTGGAACGAATGTGAAATAATATGCTGGCCTCAGTCCACTGGATTCAACGGTGAGGATGGCTCTTCCGCGGACCTCATGGATAGCACGAGAACGATGACATGGAACGGGGTCTGAACCGCCCTGTGAATGACGCAGAGGCTTCATCCTAGATTTTGGTTTCTCCTTCGGGCGCTGTCGAGTCGCGTCAGGAATTGATACTTCAGGATCCCGGTAGTCATTGCCACTGCCTCTGTTTCGAAGCCGCTTCTTGCAAGTCACCGCAGCGACCCTTGTGGTTGCCCTGGTAACTTTTCCTCGCGCCCATGGAGGTACTGGTACAACCACAGCAACCGATGGGTAGGATTCCGGTCTATCGACGCTCGGGATGGCTAGGCTAGCGGGACATTCTGGGCCAGAGGGTGCGTTCGACTGATATGGTTGGCAGGATGGAATGGACTTGTCCTCAGCTACCCCGGGATTTTCTGTCTGCTCCAGAGCATTGGTTGTCGTTGGGCATGGATCTCTATCTGGGATGCAATGTGACTTGTATGTAGCATTGTTAACTGGTTCTTGCTGAAAATCACCGCACACAGAAAGACTGCCGCCCACATTGCTGACTGATTCAGATGCGGCTGTAGGCGGCATGGAGTGGTGAGAATTTGCCGTGTCAACGGTATCGAGAATATTACTGGGCAGTCCATTTTCTTGCTCAAGTCCGTTTTTAGTTGGCGACGTCGGTGTGGAATCTTCAAAAGGTGGTGGCTCTGACAATGGTAGGGAGCATTTCATGAGACCCAATGGAGAATCAATAGTTCCTGATATATTTGTAGTAGCCAGGGACTTGCGTTCTGTGATCATTTGTGGTTGTGATGCGGCTCTGCCATAGAAATTCGATATTTCGACATCAAACACATTCCGTAGGTTTGTGGTACCAGTGGAGGGCTGTTCATGCGTTATGGGTGCCGAAGAGCCTAGTATATTTGTCGGTGCCGGTGCTTGGATGAAGACAGGCTCATTGGAAAAGAAAGAACGCTGAAAGGGCTGTGGAATATGGGTGAGAGCTGGCCGATTACCACCAGTAGAGGCCAGTGTGCTTCGAGGCCTCTGGCGGCTGGGGCCGTAGTAGAACTCTATTTGATCAAGGTTCACTTGCATCTCTCGAAAAGCCCTCTGGCATACAGCGGGTGTGAGTTTCAATGGTTATGGCAGTTATGGAAGAGAAGCGTGGGAGGACAGATCAGATAATATATTCACTGGTTGATCTGAGCAAAGCAAAAGGGTTGACAGTACTTATACGATGAGGCACTCCAAAATGGCCGTAATATGGTGCAGCCGGAGACGAACTCCATCGACCGGCCATCATGCAACGTGTCGAGCGGATCGCTGAACCGCCTCGACCAAAAAAAAAAAAAAAAAAAATGTGTCCACTGTAGGAGTGCCCGATTACTTGGTCGTAAATGGATCAAGTGGCGCTGCAGCGTTGCTATACTCCAGCACATTATTTAGAACAGTGCAGAGATTAGCCCAAAAGACTTCCCCTTTTGACCAGCAACAACGCACTGCTTGCGGCTTATTCCAAGTAGGAGAGCCCAAATTCAATCGAAAAGTGTCAGCTCAGCCGCAGCTTTCCATGAGGCATTTTTGCGATAGGCTATGGGTTCGGAAATTGGCCGGCTGGTCGATAACATGTTCAGCGATGGGCTGTTGGAGAAGAGACAACCTACTTCGATTGTTGTGTTACATTCGTAAACCGTCACAAGGCGTTTTTGGGGTCCGCGCAAGCCATCATAGAGCAAAGAGTAGATTGGTCCCACTCCACCTGCTCCGTTTTCCACCGTACTTTGCCCACCGCGTGAGGAGGGCGAAACATCCTAGCTGTAGGGTACGCGAGATACGAAAGTACTGTAACCTAGGATGTCAATTCCAATACCTAACAAAGTAAAGAACCACGAAGAAATGGTACGCTTTGACTGGATACAGTGGGATGACAAAAAAAAAAGGCCCGTCGAATCCTGCAGGATAAGCTGAGAAGATCCATCCTCGTTCTCCTTCGAAACAGGCAGGTCAATCCAATCTTGGGAGTGGAGAAGGGGGCTGTGTCGCAGATGCAGAGATTTCAGCTAAGAAGGGGACACGTCAGCCGACCAGGGATGTTGCTGCTGCCTGGACTTCCAGGGGAAATGAGACTGATGGGAAAAGGAGTGTGGTCGTTGAGCGACGCACCGCGAGTTTATATAGATCGAGGAGGCAGCTGGACGGGCGGTGCTGGACGGCAGATCCCGTTTCGGGATAGTTTCTGACACTAAGCCCGATACAGGCAGGCTAAACCGCAAATGGACGACGCTATGCGGGATACGGCGCGGCGGACACGGACGCCAAACCCAACAGAGGCAGCGGCCCAAGAGGGCAGCGACTCAGCAAATCGCATTTCTACTATTCTTTTCTAAGTTATATATAAACTTGGGCAATGAACATCAAAATCAACACTCAATCTAAACACGTCATTTTAACACATTAATCGATCGAGAAAGGCCCCCTGAGGCCCCAGGAACCGCTATGGAGGTCCCAAACCCCCATAGTGGTGGTCTACCGAGCGCGTCGAGGTGGGCACCCCTAAACGGTGTGCCACTACCACTATTACCACCATTACCAATACCGATATATCGCGGGGGCCCTAGGGTCTTAGATATATCTATAAACCTGGAGCAGATAAGTAGTAGCGAATCTAGTAGAGTCCCAAGTAGAGCCAGCTCTAAAAGTAGTAGAACTACACAGAGCACTCAAAGCAGCCGAAAATAGGGAGAACAAGACCAAATACTCAGATACAGTCTAAACTCTAGAAAATCTCTATATAAGTACTATCAAGCCCTAATAGAATCGCTGGAAAGCCAGGAGCTCGAAAGACAGATAGAACTTGAAATAATACAGATCTATATTAACTAGATAATTAAGACCCAGACAGTACAGTAACAGATCTATAAGTAATAATATAAAGCCCAAATTAAGACTCTAGAAGAGACAGTTCAGAAGCTTTAACAAGCTAAGTTTTTCTTAATAAAGCCAGAACTAAAAACAGTATAGAATAAGCTATTACAGACTTCCCAGACCCCCCAGACTGCCTAGAATAGAAAAGCAGAGTTTTCTATACACAGATCACAAAACAGAGCCGCGTTAAATAATAAGTCTAATAGGCCTGAGACTATATATACAGATATTACAGCCCTACTAAAAACCAATCCGAGAGAATAAAAATAGTAGACAGTTACCAAGAAGTACTATTAAAAGTACTCTAGGATTTAGACTGAAGCACTACCTGAACTGAAAGCTATAAAACAGTCCCCTTTAGAGGCCCGAAGACTGTTTTTTAGGTAAGAAAACAGTTTAGATATATCAAAGATAGAATATAAAGATATTATTCTAGGGCTTAATACTACTCTTACTAAAACAGGACTACCAGATTTCCTACAGATAGTAGATATAGACTATACTCGGACTGGAGCTATATCTATTATTCTACAGAAAGGAGCTCTGAATCAAATGCTATTACCCAGATATATAGATCTATTAATAGTAGCTGTAAGAAAGATAGATTTTACAGTTATCTCACTGGAAATACCAAAGTAATAATATAGACTGAAGATCTATAGAGTCTCTACTAGGCAATACCTCACTCTAGGCCTAGGTCTAGCAAGGCAGGAAATTAAAATAGACAGTACAGTATATCTAAAGCGAGATCCTATATAGCTAAAAAGCTCTAAGGGACTGAGAAATAGTACTCAAAAAGAATCTAGTATTATAATTATAGTAGGATCACTGACAGAGACTCAGCAGATTTAAATAAATAGTATATACTTCGGTGGCTCTAAATATAGGGCTGAGCATTTCTAGAAGCTAGGATCTGATACAGTTTACCTCCGATACTGTGGAATAGGATATAAAAACTATAGGACTTACAGAGACTATCTACCAAAATACTTTATCTGTGCAGATCCCTATAAAGGCTTAAACTATAAATACTCAGTTCTAGACTACTCAGCTAGAGCTGAAAAGATATATTAATATACTCCAGCAAAGTATAGTAACTGCAGAGATAGATATCCTGTACTAGCTACAAACTGTCCTAGTAAGCAGACAGTCTGAAAACAGTAAAATCAAGTATCTACCATCCCACAGAGCTTACTAGTAGTTTAGATAGTTATCAGAATATATCCAAGAAGTATCTCATTATCTGGTAATTCTACTAGGGTAGCTTAGACACCTCTATTGACTATCCCCTGAGACTAGACTATAGAGGATTCTTAGACTCCTAGACTAGTAAGATCTATCAGTATATTCTAATACTGATAGTTCAGTAAAACTGTCGCAGAGCTTATTCTATTACTATAGCAGCCCTGGAAGCAGAGCTCTAGAGATAAACAGATATAATCTATTTACAGAAGCCCTATATTATACAGGAGTTCCGATACTCTACCTATTTACTATATTGGCTATAGAAAGGAGAATATAAATACTATAGAGTACTGATAGTAGTCCAAAAAAATCTTTTAAACTAAAAAATCACTGAAGTCAGAACTAATCTGATTAACTATTTCTATATACTAGCCCTAGATATCTGAAATCTGGATAGAAATAGAAACCGGGTTCAGAGAACAAGAATAGTAAACTGCTATAATAATTGGCTAGATAAAGACTACTGCTGACAAGACTCTAATTCTAAATATTGCCGCGCTATTGAGGATACTGAATAGAATCTACTAGTAGAAAAAAGATATCTAATACTAGGAGATTTCAATACTTATAGTCTTATATAAAATCCCCAGACTAGTTAATATATTAATATAGCACCGCTAGAGAATTTAATTAAGAGATTTAATCTATATATTAATAATAAGCCAGATATTTCTACCAGGTCTAAGCAGACTCCTGGTATCTTAATTATTAATTTAACAATATTAACTCCAGAGCTAGGCTCCTTAACTAGCTGACTAGTTAATAATAAATATCCTACAGAATCTAATTATAAGCTGATATTAGCTGAATAGAAAGAGCTAGAACAAAGACCTGAAAAAACCAATATACAGATAACTGGATAGTAAATTAGAGATTTGGAAGTAGATCCAGAAGTCTTAGAAAATACTAAATAGATATAGAAAGCTCTAGCAGCAAACCAACTTACTCTACTGGATAGCTACAGCAGGGGGGAAGTGGAAAGCGAGACAGTATAGATATAAATAGCTCTGACAGAGATACTAAGTAAATACACAAGGCCTATATAGATAACCCTATTCTCTAAACAATAGTAGGGACTGCAGGTCAAAGCCAGCCGACAAGAATATATACAAGCCAAACAGATATAGGTAACAGATCTAGACACTAATCAGAATATAAAGAGAGCCCGGAATAGCTACTATTAATCTATTAAAAAGACAAAGCGCGAATACTAGAAGACCTTTCTAATAGGATAGTTAAGCAAGGCAGAGACAGAGTATAAAGAACTAGAGTCTAAGGACTTAACCCGATACTGGCAGATACTAAGATACTGTAAATCTCTAACTACCAGAACTATACCAGTACTCAAAGACTCCCAGGGACAGTAAGCAACTATCCTAAATACAAAAAAAGCTCTGGTTAGGGAAGTCCTATTTTCTAAAGCTCCTAGGAGTAAGGCAATAGAGATAATCTCTCAGAGTACTATATATCTACAGATAAACTATAATATAGTTTAAAAAGCCCTCTTTAGTCAGGCAGTTCAAAAGGCACCCGGAATAGATCGTCTCAATTTCCAGACACTGAGACTACTATAGAGCTGGGATTCTACACAAATAGTAGCTTTAGTACACCAGTACTTCAGACTAGGACTATACCCACAGGTATAGAAGACAGCAAAGGGGATCCTACTACACAAGCCTAATAAGCCTGACTATTCGATAGTCAAGGCCTACAGGGTGATCAGTTTACTAAACTGTATAGAGAAAATAGTAGAAAAGATAGTAGCAGAAACTATCTCTAGCTACTGCAAGACAGCCGGTATTCTACATCCAGAGCAAATAGACAGCCGAAAACAACGCAGTACAGTTAATACAGTAGCCTACCTAATTCAAGAAGTACACTAAGTATAGGGCTAAAAGCAGCTGGTTGGAGCCCTTTTTATAGATATAAAGAGGGCCTTTAACCACATAAATACTATAAGACTAGTGAAGCAAATACTAGATCTAGACCTAGACAGAGATCTATATTGCTGGGTACAGTTATTTCTAGCAGATCGCAGAATATAGCTGGTTATCGACCAACAGCAGTATCCTGTACAGGCTATAGATACAGGGGTCCTACAGAGTTTACCAGTTTCCCCGATTCTCTTTATTATCTATCTAGGAGTGATCTTTTAAGCTATTAAATAAGCAGTTCCTGGTATCAGAGCTATATCTTTTACAGATAATATAGCCCTATTAATATCAGCTAACTCGGTACAAAGAGTCTGTCAGAACCTAGAACAGGCAGCTAAGATTACTATAGAGTAAGGCAGAAAACAAGCAGTTCAGTTCGATACTGAAAAAACTAAGACAGTTCTTTTTACTAGAAAAAAGGATAGATTACTTAAAAATTAGATACAGCAAGCAAAGATCTAGATAGAAGAATACAGGGTTGTCTTTAACTCTAAGATTACACAGTGACTAGGAATATAGCTAGATAGGGGTTTGACCCTTAAAGTATACTATTATATCTGTCTACACAAAGCCCGCAGGGCGGAGGCACAGATACAAAGTCTATACCGAGACCAAAGGCTATTACCAGGTCTTGTCCAACATATTCAAGTAGCTACAGTACAAGCGGTTACACTATATAAAGCAGAGCTTTGGTAGCAGAGTCAAAATAATAAACTAAAAAAAATCCAATATCTAATCAATTGACAGGTATACGCAATTATAGATATACTGAGAACTACACCTATTAAACTACTTATTAAAGAAGTAGCTCTTTCTCCAGTAATAGTACTACTAGACAAACACCAGAGACAATATAGCCTAAGACTATTAGAACTACCTGAGAGATATCCAATACAAGTTATACTGCCTATTAGCTTCTGTAATAGTAACTGCTATGTACAGCCCGGGGAACAGCTCTCAGATAATCAAATATAGGCTGAAGGCCCTAAGACACAAAGTCTATAGAATCTAGGACAGTATCTAGCTACTAAATTAGTAGAAATACTGAAGACAGATCCATCGGCAGAATTTAAAAAAACAGTAGAGACCTTTCTAAAAGTATTTCCGGGTACTATACTAGTGTCTATAGAGACAGAGACTATTCAGCAAGTAAATACCCTATATAAAGATCTAACTATATAGTCAGATAGGTTACACCTAAATAATAGATAAACAGGGGCAGATATTATATAGTAACAGTTTTCAGGTACCTGGACAACTAAGCAGATATTTCTGGGACAGGGAAAGGAGATCTTTAATATAGAACTAGCAGAGGTATATAAAGCACTTAAGATAGCTGAGCAGATAGACTATAAAGGCCCTATCAGGGTTCTATTAGATTCCCGGGCAGCGATAGCTAGATTACAAAACAACAGAACTGGTGCAGGACAAGGATAGGCAATTCAGACACAGAATATAGCCTAAAGACTAATAATTCAGGGGTATCTGACTACTATTCAATAGGTCCCAGGTTATCAGGGAGTACTAGGAAATAAGAAGACTGATTAAACAGTTAAGCTAGCTGCTAAAAAGCCCCCTCCAAGAGATATAGACCGAAGCCTAAGTCTAGTCTACCTACGCAGAATGTGTACAGAGGCAAACCAGGTCTAGAGATAACAATAGCTTATATAGACTCTATAGAAGCGACCTAGCAGAGCTCAGCAGCGATATCAGCTATAAAAGAGTTAGAAACTAGATCCGGTAACAGGAGCAGCTCTCAAACAGCTTACACATCGATATTACCAGCTGAAAATTGGGTATGTAGCAGTACTAACCTATCTTAGTCGGATAGGAGCTTAGGACTCCCCTAGATATCAGAACTGCCAAGCTCCTCAGGGAACAGTAGATTATCTACTAGTCGAATACAGGCAATAGCGCCATCAACAACAGACTCTGTATAGGGCCCTAATAAAGGCAGGAGTACAACTACCTGGACAAAGAGAGATAGCTCCAGAAAGCCGCCTCTTTAAAGACCAGAGAGCTATAAAGGCCCTAATAGTATTCCTTACAATAACAAAGACTGGGTCCTTCCCAGGAGAGGCAGCCAGGGAGATAGATAGGATCTCTAGAGACAATCTAAGAGATCTTAGACTAGTGGAGAAAGCAGAGAGTAGAGGAGAAGAATAGTAGAAAGAGTAGCCTAGACATATCTAGGAATTATCTAACAGACAATAAATACCGAGGAGGGCACAGCCCAAATACTCTGACATAGATAGGCGGATCGGGCGAGGAAAAGGACCAGAACAAATATACAAAGGATAGTAGGAGCTTATAGAGCTCCTAGAGATAAATTAGGGACAGTAGTCTAGACCACTGCCTAGACATATGTCTGTCATAGCCAACTGGCTTCACATGGACGTTAAACTTGATTAAATAAATAAATAAGATAGTATAAAAATATTTCTTATACTCTTTTTATAATTTTGAGAAAATAAGTATATTATTCAGATATACTATATAGAATATTTCTATATATAGTATCAATATCCGGTTTATTATTATCTAAAAGATTGTAGATATATTGTATAGCCCGAAGAGTATAGCAAGCTATTTAAATTTATTGAAAATTATATTGAACACTATTTTTAGTATCGACAGTTTATTAATTCTAATCTGCCAGTATCCAGACAGAAGATCGATCTTAGATAGGTATTTAGTCTAGCTAACTATATCAATAAACTTTTAAATTTGCGGTAAGAGATAGCTATTCTTTATAGTTACTTTATTTAGTGTACAGTAATTAATATATATTTACTATTTTCTATTAGACTTTTTTATAAAAATTACCAGAAATCTCTATACAGAAATAGAGGGTTATATCAGCTCTGCTTCGACTGCAGTTTTTATCTATATCTTAAGCTCTGCTAGCTTTTCTGGCAATAAAGGATAGATATTAATATTAATCAGTAGTATATTATCTATATTGATTTTATAGGCTAGTCTCTGTTTTAGTAGTAGCTTTGTTAGCAGTTACTCTCAGAAAATATCACTATACTCGAGGACTATTGGCTCTATATTCGCTGTCTCTCTGTTATCTAGGTCTATTTGGTCGGTAGCCTTTATAAAAAAAAGCTATATCTTATCTCTTCTTTTCTGGATTGCTTTGGCGGCTGTTCAGACTAATATAAAATTTAGGGATCCTCTGCCTATCTGTATATAGTATCTTGGATCAGTAGGCTGGATCTTGTAGGATCTGCTTTTACTGTCCTGTAATATTATCTCAGATATCTGTTAGTCGATATAAGGGTTGAGGTCTTGGAGCCAGTCACAGCTAAAAATAAGGTTATATTCTTCTAACTCGATAGTCTATATATTAATCTTTCTTAGCTATTCTCCTAGCTGTAGTAGTAAACTATAGATATTACTAGTTTCTAGGAAATTTCTATTAGGGAATTTTACTTCTAGGGGTACTCTAGCTTATCTCTATAACTAAGATCTATTTTGTGTCAGGGCTTGTACTACAAAGATATAATTTGTCTCTGAATCCACAAGAATTTATATTGTATATTGTATCGGGCTGTGTCCAATTACTCTTTTGTAGTAGAATATAGTATCTTCTAAAATATATAGATAACTGTTATACTTAGATTTTATTATCTAAATAATTATTTTCTCTGTGTCCTTATTATCTAGAAAATCTGGGGTTTTAGACTAATCTATTTTCTTTAAAAAGACTTTTTTATTTAGTCAACTAGTACTTCTTTTTTTAGCAACTATAGTCTTTCTCTGATATATTCTTTCTTAGCCTTAACTTATAGTATCTGGTAATGTACCCTTTTTTATAGTAGTAAAAGTACTTCAGTATCTCTTCAGAGCTGCTGCTACAGTTAGATCCCTCACTATTTTATTCAGTAGGATACCGATTGTCTATTCTATATATAGTATTCAAATCTATCGGCTCTATTTACTGATTATCGATCTCCGTTACTCTATTACTATCTTGGTTAAGGCAGTAGATATAGCTGGATATAATCTTACTCTATTTATATTAGATAAACTTCTTCACTACTGTATTAAATATTATAGGAGGATTTTCTTTCTCGATCTACTTAGCCTATAGAATTTTCTTTACTCGCACTATAAAATAGTGAATATAGATATTCTCTGGGAGTAGGGATAAGATACAGATTACTATATCGGTATAGATACTAGTATATACCTGCACAGATCTTGTTTCTTAATAGCAGTTATTATAGATTTCTCAGTATTTAGTTATTCTGCGATACTTGCTGAAGTTAGTATAGACCCACTCCTTCAGCTATTCAAGAGTAATAATAGGATTGTTATTTTCTACTGTAATATACTATTTCTTTATTTTCTAGTATTTTTGCGCAGTTCCAGTAAACTTCTATTTAGTAACAATTACTTTCTCTATCTCAGTAGCTTTTTTCTACACAAGAATTTATTTATTCTTGAAATATTAATTTACTTATTATAGCTATTTATCTATAGTATTGTTCTCGAAATAACTATTATACTTAGGAATTTATTTGAGATCGGAGATTTTCCGATAGAAATACTTATTTCTTGCTACTACTATTTTATCTATTAATATAGTTTCTTCTATTGTTGTAGCTAGAGTGGTACTACTAGAGATATTTATCGATAGAGAAGTTTGTAGAGCTATAGATAGTATAGTCTATACTATTATATATTATATAAGTTTATTTATAATCTATTAAGCTATTTCTTCTACTGTCTATCGAGTAATAAGTATTATTATCTACTATACTATAGCTTCTGTGACTTGTACTTATTATTCTACAGATTTTATTTACTCTTCTACCAATATCTACAATATTTTGAAGACTACTATAGCTGTCTTATTACTAATAGTTTCTTTCGTTTGCTCAAGTAGCTGTGGAAGATTCAGCTATTACAAGAGTTATTGTTATTACTTGGCTATTTTCTTAGGGCTCTCAGGTATAGCGAATTCTGTTATTTTTATTGGATTATTTAATTAACAGGGTCTCTCTTTCTTAGTTATATACTACTCTTTATAGACAGCTCGACCAGCGAGACTACTTAGCTCTTTGAGATCTATTATATCTTACTACAACCTGCGGAATCTAATCGAGTATCGTGGGGCTATACTGGGTAGAGAAACTCTGTCTCCGAGTTCAGATATACTATCAGATATGATTGCAAGTAGCGGTATACTATAAGAGATAGAGAGTTGCCGATCTTCTACTAAAAATAAGGATCGCTATATTCTTTATATATACAGGGTAGTTAAGCACTGTAGGGTTAAGCCTGTGGTGCAGTCACTAGGGCCGTAGCTAAAGTAAAAGGCTCCCTCACATAGCGCTGTAGTACTGTTACCTCAGCGTAGCTGCGATCACATTAGAATAATACTAATAAAACTATTTAAATAAAAAAAAAAGATTTTCTCTAAATAATTAAAAAAATATATATTAATTTATAGATAGAGAACTGATTTACTAATAAATATCTTATATCTAATTTTAAAAACTAATTTAGTATATTCTTATAAGTCTCTAGTAATAACAGCAGTTCTAATTTACTTAATAAATAATTAATAAAAAGTTAAATAGTCTAATACTATTACTAAACTATAAAATATACTAGAATTTAATATATTTTATATTATATTAAGTTAAGAATCTCTAAAATTTCTTAAAAAAATATATATTAATAGTTCTAAATAATATAATAGTACTTTTACTAGAACTTTATAAGTAGA
>NW_022475693.1:0-18753 GCF_009193585.1 Aspergillus caelatus
AAAAAAAAAAGGAAAAGAAAGAAAGAAAGAAACAAAAAGCCCCAGTCAAACTACCAAGAGTCGCAGCCATGAACCATACGATAAGGTAGACAGAGTCCAGAACAGGAAAAATAACCTATAACGGTTCATTGCTATTTAAAGGTTCTAATTTACCCCACATACAGCAACGCAACTCCAGCCAACTTTGACCTCCCAGTCCCACTTCCCGATTGTTTACTTCTTCATCCTTCTTTTATTTCTGAAGCTTAACATACTCTAGGTGCTCTAGATTTACACGTTAGTTCATGGCAGATATTCTCCTCTATTTTCTATAGAGCTGTGGATCTCTTTTTGGAATGTGTTTGTTCGTGACTTGAGAGTTGGATTCTCTGTGGTGAGATTCTTGCGTGGGGCTTTGCACTATTCCACGCTGCTCTCTACAAAGTTACTTATGCCATACTACAGTTCACTGCATTATATTGTACTACGATACACTACACTACAATACACTGCACTGCATCTATCAGGGAACGATGGCTCAGTTGAATGGCTCAGGTGGGGCTGGACTGCTGTATAAACCACGGCAGTATCAGTATGAGATGTTTGAGGCTAGTTTGAAGGAGAATATTATTGTTGCTGTATGTCCCGCCCATCATTCTGCTTTCTTATCTTTCTGGGGTTGTCTCTTGTGTTGAATGGAATATGTCGTTGATGCAGAGTTGATAGATGGATACCGGGACGGGGAAGACTCAGATGTATGTGAGATTCTATCTTTCCATATTATCTCTTTTCTTGTTTGGGGGTGGCGGCAGTTTGGTCCTGGGTTTGCTCTACCTTTGTGGTTGGGTCGATTTGATTGAATGGCTCTACCTAGTGCGCTTTTACGGATTGCTCATCAGTTGGAGGTGGTCGGGTCACAGAAGGTGAGTTTGCATTATTCCTATTGATATGACATTGTCTAACTTTCTCTTTGCTCTGCTTTGCTGTGGGTGCAGTTGACTTGGTTCTTGACTCCGACTGTGGCTTTGTGTTTTCAGCAGTATGAGGTGATCCGCAGTCATCTCCCGGCTGTGAGAGCTTGTACGATCACAGGGCTGGACAAGGTTGAGCGCTGGAAGAGCCAGTATATCTGGGATGAACTATTGAAAGACAAACAGGTGGTAGTGTCGACTCATGCGGTTTTGTTCGAGGCGTTGACTCATGGGTTTGTCCGGATGTCCCAGTTGGGTCTGCTCATATTTGACGAAGGTTGGTGGCCGGTTTGTTCTCGAGATTCGACGTAGCAGTTGAGATTGCTGATGGCGTAGCTCATCATTGCATGCGACGGCATCCGGCGAACATGATTATGCTTGATTTCTATCATCCCACCTTGCAAAAGCATGGCAGAGACAGCGTTCCTTGCATATTGGGTCTAACGGCTAGTCCAGTGGTCAGGTCAAAAAGTCAGGAGATGAAGTAAGGGAAAACCACAGCCCCATCATTCTCTTTGCCTGGCCAGAGAACTAACCTCAAGAACTCTTGAAAAGAAAGTTAGAGTCGAATCTCGACTCCATCTGCAAAACCCCGCAAGTCCACAAACAAGAACTCACCACGTATTCCCACAGACCCGAGCTACTGCCCATCATCTATCAAGCCATAGATGACGAGCCTGGCGGCAGGGCTCTGCAAGCCCTGGAGCACGCTTGGGATACGGCGGACAGTGACGGAGATCCAGACGCTGTACCACAAAACGACAGCCTGCCAAACGGGAACGGGGAGTACAAAGCGCTCATGGTACGAAAAACCCTCTGCAACGAGCAAATCAAACGTTTTGTGGATCGAAGCCGTCACATCTTCGCAGAACTGGGAGAGTGGGCAGCAGACTACTACATCTGCACATCCGTAGAGCAGCTGCGCACTACGATTAGCGATCAGTCTTTAACCATGGACTGGGAAGATGAGGAGAGAGCCTACCTTTCAAATTTCTTGTCTAAGTTACCAGTCGCGGAGGTCCAGGCCGAACTCTCAGATCTGAACAACTTCACGATGTCACCAAAACTTGCAGCGTTGATAAACTTCCTTGACAAATTCGACGACCCCGAGTTCTCGGGTTTGATCTTTGTACAACAAAGAGTAACTGTGAGCGTATTGGCCCGTTTGCTTTCCCTCCACCCCAAAACCAGGGACCGGTTCAAATGCGCAGCTTATGTTGGCATGTCGGTTGGCAATTGTCGTCAGGACATGGTGGGCGACTGGCATAATGCGAAGAAGCAGCGAGGGACCATGGATGACTTCCGAAGCGGGCGTACTAATCTGATTGTCACGACCAGCGTCTTAGAGGAAGGTATCGACGTCACGGCCTGCCGTGTCGTTGTATGCTTTGACAAGCCCGCTAATTTGAAATCCTTCATCCAAAGGCGCGGTCGAGCACGACAGAAGAAGTCAACGTACGCTATCATGTTCTCCACAGCGGACGAGAACGGCGATTTGCGCAGGTGGCAGATTTTAGAGCAAGCTATGGTCGAAGCCTATCAAGACGAAGACAGACGGCTCCGTGAGGCAGAAGCGCAAGAGGAAGTCGATGAAAATGTGCCAGAGAGGATCACCGTTGAAGCCACTGGGTATGATCTCCTTTGAAAGTAATGATTCTCTGAACCCCTTCTAACATCGTCACAGCGCCGTCATCACACCGGATTCAGTCGTCACACATCTCTACCACTTCTGCGCCGTGCTTCCCGAGGAACGCTATGTCGACAATAGGCCGGAATTCTCGTTCGAGAAGGACAGGCTTGGTCTTGTCAAAGGGACGGTGATCCTGCCTAGCTGTGTGCACCCGAAAGTCCGTCGCATCCAGGGAAAGCTTTGGTGGAAGAGTGAGCGTGCAGCGGTCAAAGAAACAGCTTTCCAGGCATACCGGGCCCTTTACGAGTTTGGCCTTTTGAACGACCACCTTCTCCCATTAACGGAAAACCCGGAGATGGGGCCGAACGATCACATCACTTTGCCCTCGCTATTAGATGTGTCTGAGCAGCATGATCCTTGGACAGACTGGGCAAACTCATGGTCATGTCCAGATGTGCATCAGATACGAATCGGCTTGGAAGGCAACGGACACCTAGCAGATGGGCTAATTATGAAGCTGGTCGGACCGACAAACTTGCCTCAATTGGCTCCATTGACTCTTTTCTGGGATCGCAATACTATTATCACATTGTCATTCGATATCCCGGAGCGTGTTTCGACAGTGACTGCTGACTGCATCGCGAACATGAGGACAGTCACGGCACTTTACCTTCAAGCGCCCCGCAGCCGACGCGCGTTGGATAATCATGACTTTGTGGCCTTATTTGGGCCTGACCTACCGAGTACGGAGTTGACCGACTGGCTCAATCAAAACGCAGGACATGAAACTGCCCATGAAGCGTACTCAAAGGGCGCTATGCCTGGTGCGATGGGAATAATCCGGGACCTTTCGCGCTACGACGAGCCGTACTTCTGCCATAGATGGGTCGAGTCCGACGCTGGCTTGATTGAGATAGAATGCAGGCCTATCCCACGTCGGAGGAATTTCTTGCATCCGCCGAGTCTAGATCACGGGCAAGCTGATGCTGTCGTTGAGTCGGAACATGGTTCTGCTAAGGTGCACATGGTAGCTGCCGAAAACTGTACTGTCGGCAAGCTACCAGTCTCCACAGCCATATTTGGCTTATTTATCCCACACATTGTTGACCGACTTGAGAGTACATTGATCGCAAACAGACTATGCGCAACCATTCTGTGTGACGCCGGATTCGCGGACATTCAGCATGTCATCACCGCCACCACGGCACCATCAGCTCAAGGCGTGACCAACTATCAGCGATATGAGTTTCTCGGGGACTCCATTCTAAAATACATTGTTTCGTGTCAGCTTTTCTTTCAGAACCCTAACTGGCCGGAGGGCTTCCTCAGCGAAGGTCGCAGTGCTATTGTCCAGAACCCACGGCTCACCAGGGCTGCTCTTGACGCTGGACTGGACGCTTTTATTATGACGAAGTCTCTCACTCCTCGCCGGTGGATTGCACCGCTGATATCCACAAGTCTAAGAACCACTCCTGCAAAACGACAGATGTCAGGCAAAGTGTTGGCGGACGTCGTCGAGGCACTGATTGGAGCCGCCTATCTAGACGGTGGCCATGCCAAAGCTCAGATATGCACGCATTGCTTCCTTCCGGAGATCAACAGACAGCCGTTGGATATCCTATCTATCACCTCACAAACAGAGCCTGGGCGAACTGCGCACCACTTCATAGACGACAACTTGCAAAGACACCTTGGCTACAACTTCAAGAATGAGGATATCCTGGTCGAGGCTCTCACCCATCCTTCGTGCCAGCACGACCAATCCACTCAGCCCTATCAACGATTAGAATTCCTCGGCGATGCCATTCTCGACATGGTCATTGTCCCAATAATCTTCCAATACTCCAATAGAATCTCACCAGGCGACATGACCCTCATCAGACATGCAATAGTGAACGCGAACCTGCTCGGATTCTTCTGCATGGAATTTTCCATCGAACAAGACAAGACCAAAGTCGAACGAACCCCTGACGGCCAATTCGCTGTCAAGTCCGAGACACAGCACGTCGAGCTGTGGCGCTTCATGAGATTCAACAGTTTCGATCTGCAAGCCTCCCGCGATGCAGCTCTAGACCGTCATCGCAGACTCCGAGACCAAATTCTCACCTCCCTCTACTACGGCCCGAGTTATCCCTGGCAACCTCTCTCTCAACTCTACGCGGACAAATTCTTTTCCGACATCATCGAGAGCGTCCTCGGAGCCATTTTCGTTGACTCGGGCGGGGACCTCTCCGCATGTGAACGCTTCCTCGAGCGGATTGGCCTGCTGTCTTATGTCAGACGCGTTCTGTCAGATGGTATCAACGTGACTCACCCTCGGGGTATCGCACAGCGGTTGTCGAAGGGGGACGCGCTTTTTAATTTGAAGCGTGTCTTGGATGAGAAAGGCCGCGCCACGTACCGGTGCATAGTTACTATGAACGATGCCCAGATTGTCCTTGTGGAGGGTTGTCTGTGCGGCGAAGAGGCCGAGATGAGGGCTGCTAATGAAACAATCGAGTTCTTGCAGCGTCACCAGGAAGTTGTTTGATCAGTCAACCAGCCAGTCGCTGAAGCGGGCCAGACTGGCTGGTTGACTGGTTGGATGGCTGTAACGGCCGCCCTATGGGGCTTAGTATGTGTTGGTGGGTGGCAGGGAGACGAAGTGGATTTGGAGACCGGGAAAGCAGGGGATGTGTTGTAGTCGTGGTGACAAGGCTTGGTGAATGAGTAAACGATGCGATAGTTATGCGACAATGTAATCATTGTGCACCAATGTGTGATACTTATGCGACAACAATGCACTGCGATGACAAAGCGATGTGAAATGCTGCCATGTCGATGTGACAATGATCATGATGTCATGATTTTGACTAAGAAGACGGTGTTTGTATGCTCAGGTCTTTTCTTTAGCATTTTTTGGGTCAAATTTCAACAGGTTAGATAGATAGAAATCAAGATGATTTTCCCGACAGAAAGTAACAAACTCCGTTGCGAAATGAATTGGACACAGTAAAAATATGCACAACAAAGAATAGAAAAGCCCACCCGAAAGTTGGAAAACTATGTATACAGAACGCCAACGCTTATGCTTTCTTCCTGTTACTCCTCCGAACTGGCCTTGTCTTCGATTCGGGCTCTGGCTGCTCTTCCTCGACCTGCTCTGGCTCCTTGTCTGCTGTGTCGACATCGGAGTCATGTGACTCGACTTGGTCATCTTCACTGGTAGCTACCATGACACCTTCGTCGGTCGCATCGCTAACCGAGGACTGGTTCTCCGCATCCGTCTTCGAAACGGATTCCCAAGCTCCACCAGCCGGCTGTGGTTCGTTCCGGATGCCATCGAGGACCTTCTTTGCCTCGCTTTCGACTCCATTCCATGCACCGCAGCTTCCACATCGCCAGCGACCGAGTTCTTCCAATGATTTGATACCCGGAGGCGCCTGGCCGTTAACAAGCCGACAGGAGTTGCAGATCAAGACAATCCGGTTCTTTGGTTGAGTCTCATCCTCCCCGAGGAGGACATCCATGAGACGATCATACCAGTGTGACTGCTCGATATACTGGGGCGCACTCGGGAATGCGTTGGGTGCAAAGCCCGGCTCATCAAATGCAGGGCCTGGAGGAGATACCGATTGTTGCTGGATCTGGGGCTGAGGGGGATATGGAGAAGGCGGCGCATGGAAATCGGGGGAGGGGCCATCAGGAGACTGGACGGGAGTCGGACGGCGAATATTTGCGGTCGGGGGAGGGGGAAGGCCAGTCCGTTGCACGGGCGGTTGTTGTTGCTGGGGGTTTGAGGATTTGCGCTTCGATTCCGACTTGCGCTTGTCGTCGCCGCTTTTCGACTTGGTTCGTTTGGGGACCCCTCCGTATTTCTCTAAGAGTTGCTGGGTGGAATTGTATTTTGTTGCGACCTTGAGCTTCTCAATAGTTTCGTCTCGTTGCTTTTGGAGATCATCGAGATATCGTTGGTTGCTATTAATGCGGTATTCGAAGTATTTGCTGCCTGCGGTGCGAACGGCGTAGATCCTGTTCCCGGATTAGACCGTTGAAAAAGGGGGGGTTTCAGGGTTATTCAGGGGTTGGGCGTACACGATAGGGCCTCCTGCAATAGCGGCGTATTCGACCACGCCGAAATTCTGCCATCCCAGCACCAGCGCGAGTATGATGGAGTAGAGGAGGTAGGCAAAGGTGGTGTATAAGGTCCATAGAGCTTTGAAGCGACGGGCATTTTGGCGGTGAGTGTCGAGACGGGCGGTCGCGCGAGTGATTTTACCGGAGAGAGTCTCGAGCGCTCTTTCAAAGGAGGCTGGAGAGTTGTCTTCTCCCTATATGAAGAGATGGTTTCTTTGGTTAGTGGTGATTTGCCATCTGGAGGAACAAACAGGCAGCCCCATGGCGGACATACTTTGAAAGGCCACAGGGATACCATTGCGACTGGAAGGTATTGGTTTCAGGAGACGATTGAGATTGACGGCATTAGTGTACAGACATTGTCGGCGATAATTTGCAAATCCAATCTATCTGTCTGTGAGGAAGGTATAGTGGGTGTGAAGAGGGGAAGTGGAATGCAATCGATGAGGTAAGGGTAAAGGCAAGAGAATCTTTACTTGAATTGAAGCTCCCCCGAAAACGTCACGTCAGCTGCCGCGCACTGACCACGTGCTCCGTCGATCATTCATCTTTATTTAGTACACATCTTTATGCTCTTATATCGTCTAGACATGGCACTTGATTTCGCTTTCTACGCATAATATTGAGAGACAAGTGGTGTGATATTTATCTTTTTGACGACCTAGATAGGAAAATAGGAAAGCACGCACGTTAAGTCTACGTCTACAAGCCGACATTGGTAGGTATATGGTTCCACCGGAGATGGCTTTCTGAATGAGTTCTGGCTTCACCTGTGAAGGAGAGCCGTTAGTTTTAAGATAATGTCATCTATATCACTTCGACTTACATTCGGCCATGTGCGTACTAACCATGGGTGCTATGGATACTATGTATAATATATTATATATCTTAGGAAACTCCAACGGCGTTTGTATGACGACAGTGACCTATCTCGAGGCATATTCCGCAGTGCACCTTATCTATCCTAAAAGTTCCCAGGACTGTGGGTTGCAAGCAAGCACTACAGTCATCAATATTCCCGAAAACATAGAGACATTACAATCCTCAATATTGCATCAGCCGAGTTGCTTATCAAACTGTGGTTGACATCCCTATGAGCATATAATATCGGGTCTAAGCCCGCAGCTATAATTTAGAATGAGAAAGAGGTTGTATATATTGAGAAAGGTGTACAGAGCATTTGACCACAGTATCAGTGATCTTCTCCATCGGGTGAATCATGTTGATTAGCTACTTGAAGACATGGACTCCAGTCATGGCCAAACCAGGTAAGGCTGTGGAAGAATCCATCCATGCTGGAACACTCTTCAACTTATTGCGGCTTGAGCGAATATAAATTAAAAGAGAGAAAGAGAAAGGTAGAAAATAATCTTCCATATTATGGTTATCTAAACATATATGCTGCTGTACATTTGGCACCACGTACGAACTAACAGCGAGAAGCTGTGTAGAATAGATAATAATCTGATACTATACATCAGGATCTAGAGGGGTGATAATGCCAGAAGGTGCCAGGCTTTCCCAGATTAGTATGAGTGCATAGATCCCAGTGTCCAATCGTTAGTGGTGTCTAACCAGGCATCTCGCTAAGCTCTTGCAGTACCAGTCTACGGTCCAGACCTAGTTTTAATAGGAATAGACCACCGGATCGCTGTATATCACATATTTTAGCTGATCTTTCAAAAGTTTCTATGGTTTCTAAATTAAAACTTGATTAATGTTGTTGAATATAACTGCAGGGCAAAGAAGATCACATGATTGACTGGTATTCCCAGTCATCCCACAACTTTTCTTTCTTTCTCAGAACTTGCTGTTTCCTCCCCTTCTTTTCTCCTCTCTTCTGCTGGAATACGGACCCCGCAAGAATCTCAGCCAGCCACTTCACCACCATCATCAATGCCAACAGCAATTACACGTCCGACGCACGTCCACTGCTATCCTTCCAGGGTAAAAGCGGGGCAAGCTGCAGTAGCATTTTGACTTATTTTTCCGGACACACGGAGGGTCTATTATTGGCTGATAGCTTGTCATCAACATAATAGGGAGTTGGACCATAGCGGCAAATAAAATCAGACTTCATAATTGCAACCGGAACGGCCCGTAGTAGTAATTCGAGTACAACGCATCATGCATAAAGCTGAAAACCTGTAAGCAGCCCTGTGGAGAGGTCTGTCGGGTCACCAGGCTTCCATTTCTCGTATAATTTCAGTAAACTCTTTCGAACCGAGCTATTGGCTGTCTATTCCATATTGTACATGTGGGATCAAATAGACGATTGGTTGGGAAAGAAGGAGTTCTGCTGCTGTACGTGACGTCTTGGAAAAAAAAGAAATCTACGGAGTAGCGTGGAGTCCTGCACCTACTAAAGCTGATTAGGTTATGGTGGAGACTTCATGCAACTTGTGTACATAAGTGGGATCGAATCAGAGAAAGGTGAAGCAATGGTGTCCATGTGTCTAGGCCTTGGACTAAGCTCCTCTAGCCTACGACGACCATAGGGATGCCGACACTTTGCTCTACGTTGGTCTATTATCTCACCATGAAGGACGAAGCCAAACTTGCTGAATCTTGAAATTTTAAACGGATTAGATAAAATGTAGCAGTTTAGCTAGGTGGGTATCAAGTAATGGCTTGGGAAGTCGACTAACAGGAAACGTGCGTCGTATTGACAAGGCCATGCAGATCCTAAGGAAATTTTGTCAGTGCATTCTGCAATCATTGCCCCCAAGGTAAATATTGCTGCATCTGCTGTGGGGATATATGAAATCAGGATTTCATGACACGTACAGTGCTACTGCCTGCAGGGAATGCCCACAAATGAACTCTGCATCTGCAAGACACGCCACGTAAGCTAAGCCATACTCTTCGGTCCTGCATCAAGGGCAAACCAGCTGCACTACGTGACACGACAGCAGGTAAAACGCACGAAAGTCAAATGGAACCTTCAGCGAGAACTAAACGACGAGACGAGATTCAAAAAATGTACATACATCGCAAGGTTGAAGTGATTATCTAGTTAAGCTACATACCTTAGGCATGGTTACGAGCAATCGGTCGTAGCAGTAGTTAGGTAGGAACAGCTACCAAGCATATAGCACACGAATGAGAATGACATTTGAGCTTTTTGTCATTATAGACTATACTATATAGCATAGCAATTTGTCTGTGCGTCTGGCCATGATGGCCGAGACTACGAATCCCTTCGACTAAGAGGTTGCATGTATAGCCAGCCACGGATTTCCAGTGCAGACACTCAACCAATTGATTATTTGGCGCATGCAACCAAGAGCAAGCTGCGGGGTTGAGGAAATACAACTCCATGAGGGATGTGATGAAGTCTACGTTGTAGATGGAAGATTAGGAGACTAGGATACGGGTTGAGACAATCCGTCTTCCCTGGGTTGAACATAAAAAGCCTGGTTTATCCCCCTACCTGAAAGAGTGAACCGAAGCAACGACACTCATACTCCAAGGAAACATAGTTCTAAGTATCAGTGAGATCTCCATTTGCGGCAATGTCTACTCCTGGCGCCCAAGAAGTTCTTTTCCGTAAGTAAAGGACAAGAGATACAGAGTGTTGGTGTTAACGGTGAGACAGGTACTGGAATTGCGGCGGTTAACTCGACCAACCACCTCCGTGTCTACTTCCAGGACTCTCACGGTAGCATTCGCGAGAGTCTCTATGAAAGTAAATGGGCCAACGGCACGGCAAAGAATGTCATCACTAAAGCAAAGCTTGGTACCCCTCTCGCTGCGACATCCAAGGAGCTGAACAATGTAGGTCAATGAATTAAGTTTTGAAAATTCTAAAAGCTCACACAATTCCAGATCCGTGTCTACAGTCTTACCGAAGACAACATCCTTCAGGAAGCTGCCTACGATAGCGGCAAAGGATGGTACAATGGTGCGCTAGCTGGCGCCAAGTTCACTGTTGCCCCTTACTCCCGAATCGGAGCTGTCTTTCTGGCAGGAACTAATGATTTGCATTTGCGTATCTATGCCCAGAAGACCGATAACACGATCCAGGAGTATATGTGGAATGGTAAGAAGTTCCAGACTCCTTAATGTGGGCGATGATTTCCTAACATCTACGACAGGAGACGGCTGGAAAGAAGGCACAAACCTTGGAGCTGCGCTTCCTGGCACTGGTATCGGAGCTACTTGTTGGCGTTACACCGACTACAATGGTCCAAGCATTAGGTGCAGTCATCCTATACCTATACGCTAAGCGAAAGATCTATTATTGATTCTCCTGCACGTAGGATCTGGTTCCAAACCGATGACTTGAAGCTTGTCCAGCGGGCATATGACCCTCATACTGGATGGTACAAGGAACTGTACACCATCTTTGACAAGGCGCCTCCTCGCTGCGCAATCGCAGCCACAAACTTCGACCCCGGCAAAAGCAGCATCCACATGCGGATCTATTTTGTCAACTCTGACAACACTATCTGGCAAGTGTGTTGGGATCATGGCAAAGGATATCATAACAAGGGAACCATTACACCAGTCATCCAAGGTTCGGAAATTGCGATCATCAGCTGGGAAGGGCCGGAGCTGCGTATGTACTTCCAAAATGGCACATATGTCAGTGCTATTAGCGAGTGGACCTGGGGCAAAGCGCACGGTTCACAGCTGGGTCGCCGGGCGCTTCCTCCAGCTGAGTAGACCTTTCGTTGGGCACAGGAGGCAATCGGCCATATTCAGCTCTGTCTACTACCGAACACATGCTTGTCTGAAGAATACAAAATGGTCAACTAACCTCCATGTACATACCAGCTACTCCTTAGCTTGAACAGTACATTGATACTATCACACTCTAAGTTGTTACCGGGTCGGACGGGTGTCACAATATATCATTGTTGTCGTTAACAAAATGCTAGTCAAATTGTACTCGTCTGACATCATCTATGTTGCCACGCAAAAACCTCAAATTAGCCCCGTGTCAAAACTTTGTCCAGTAGCCACTAGACTGAGACGACTATAGCAAGTTTTCTTACCCCAATAATTTCAAGCCCGCGCCTCTTTGTACTCCGTATCTACTATCAAAGTGTCAGACGTGGAGAGGACGGCACCTGAAGTAGCATCTCTTGTGGCGGAGAAAGGGCCCAGAACCTTAATATGCGGAGTTCTATGAAAAGATCGCATACGCGTTTTGGATAAGAATGGAGGATCTTGACCATTCCATATAGCGTGACGCTGAATTGGGGAGAATATGTAGCCAAAGGTAGGGGCCACTTCCCAAGGAGTGATTGCGAGCCAACCAAAAGGTTTCCTCTATACCACGCGGATCCTCTCAGGGGTAGCTGAGCCATTCTGCTGGTATTGCACCATTCCTTGCAAAGTGCAATGTTAACGAGAATGGGTCAAGGTTGGGCAGCACTGGCCAATATATCAAATATGGAACTTGTTAGACAATGAGGCAGTGGAGAAAACGAATGGAATCTCACCGGGCAGCCCACTAACTGAAGCACACGCGCAAGGCCAGCTCCACAGCGGGTCCTGGCCTCGGGATACAGAGTCTCCTACTTATCTTGGTATGGGGTGTAATGCGCGTAGGATCTGAAAGGGGTAGAGAATAAAAAGGATCAGCACTCAACATCTCCGCGCCGTCCATCATAAATGACTATCAACTCACCTGCATATGTTTTACTTTTGAACTTGAAATATCGCTCGGCGACCTAATCGACACTACACCGTGTGCGAAGAAACCCGATGGTGGAGCTGTCAAAACTCAATTTTCACTTGTCTTTGTCTGATCAGCGATGAGGGTTAATGGCGGGTGCAGCATCCGGCATACCGTCGGGGACTACGAAACGCCACATAGCTAACGGCTAAAAGCCAAAATATGACCTATATGACATTTTCCAAGCTGCACTAGCTCCATTTTCTTTGTTGTAATGTTGGTAGCTTAGGCTCATTGGTGGCCCAGGCCTTGCGGGTATTTTTATCAAGAGAGGAGTAAGAAGTGAACCCTGCATGATCAACGTGTGAGCTTGTTCCAGCCAGGGTTACTATTCAAGAAGCGTCTAATTAACCCAACACATATGTGCAGAATTCGTTTGGGTAACAAAAGCTGTTGGCCTAGCCCTGCATGCATTGGCGCCATATACACATCTCTTTAGAGCAGTTGCTAGTGCTCTATCAAAAAGCTATTTGGAATTTGATGCATATCAACATCAACTAGAGTTGTGTGGTACATAAACGGTTGACTGTGCAATTATTAACGTTTGAAGGCGTTCGGGAATCGTACTTTTATGCCCGTACGATTTTCTAATAGCTTAGCCACCCTATGCTGAGTTCAAGAATGCCCACAGGATAGGATCGTTTACCGGCGCTTCGCTCGGGATACGCTTTTTGGCGAGAGAACAGGGCACGGGATGTACTGAGGGGAACAGTCAATCGTTGCAAATAGGCGAAGACCGTGTTGCCATGTGGGGTCGAACAATTGCTATGGACTCCGATCGCTATGCAGCTGGAGGTTCTCGGTGTCCGGCCCTAAATTAATTGGCTAAGTACAGCTTTGTCTTTCACAATCAGAGCCTCTTTGTAATGCGTTACCTTATACTGCAGGTTTCCCTGTTATTCTTATACCCTGCATATCTGCACTTTATCTTTATTCGATGACTGCTTCCTTGTCGTGCCAATGAGACTTGATATAGTCCACTGACCCCAATGCCTGACGTTTCGAGTTAGAATGCTTGCGGTGACAGAGCCTCCGGTCTTTGACCGTGAAACTACTCTGGCTGCCATTCCCCTCCTTGCTGTTGCCGCCTACAATTCCGTTGAGCTATTCTACTGGATCTTCAGCTTCTTCAGACGCTACCATGGCTGTTACTTTTGGAGCCTCTTAGTGACCGCATGGGGGATCATCGTATTCGTCACAGCCGTGGTCCTTTCATTAGCAGACATGGGGCCTCCAGCCTTGAGAAACATCGCCTACAGTTTAGGGTTCTTCACCGTGGCTACAGGCAGCGTTACGGTTCTCTACGCCCGTCTTCACCTTGTTACCATGGACAAGACTCCGCAATATGTCCTGTTTCTCATCATCTTTACCGCCTGCACCCTGCATCTTCCTTTAAGCATTCTATACCTCATCAGGGAGTTTACGGGGGTTACCACAAGACACGCCTTGGAGCCCTTCTCCCGCAAATACGGGCACTTTGTTATAGCCTGCTTGTGCGCACGCGAACTGCTCTTATCAGGCGTCTATCTCTGGGTTGCATTCCGAAACCTCAAGCCTGTTCTGGACGCCAAAGGCCAGGAGGGCCGCCGAGTGAAACGCGAACTAATGATCATCAACATTTTTGTACTCATCTCGGCCGCCTGTCTTCTGGCCCTGGATAATACAAATCATGAAACAATCAAACAGGGTTACGGCTCCATGGCGACAAGTGTTAAGCTGAAGATGGAATTTGCCGTTCTCAATAAATTGGTTAAATTAGTTCAGAGCCCATTGCCTCTCAACCATGTCTCGTCTCTGCACCACTCCACCGAAGATTATTCCTTTCGAACTAACGACCCGGATGACCCTCTCGGTACCGTTCAAGGCCTACGATCTACCGACGACAAATCTTCTCGTCACATTGCCACAGTTGTCAGGCCTATCTCGTCTCCGCCTCAGGCGCTCTCTAGTGACCGTCTTCTTTACAACAGCCCTGAGCGTAATATTACCGAAGCGAGTTCAAGCCGCGGCAGAAGGTGATCATCTTGGAGAAGAAGCCGGTAATCTACCTTATGTTCTCTCTGGTCGTTATAGGCGGGCTCAACATGGACAGTCCCAATAGCCATACATTATCTATAATGAACTGAAGTAACCTTCTCGGGCTGTGCCCAGCACATACTTACACTGTATGCCATGCCATGATATAGCGCCAACTATCCCTACATTGTACAGGGTCGCGCCTCGAAAATCGCATATTTGCATTATGATACCCAACGGCTCCTTGTTATCTCTTGCTGTATAATTACTGTACTGCCCTCGGATTGCTCGTTATACTATCTCTTATAATTGCATAATTGCCTTGAAATATCAGCCGGACAACATACATTGGGCTTTACGACACTTTGTCACATTTGTTTTTCTTTTAATAATACCTGAAGCTGCCATTGGCTGGTGCCTTGGAACGGAGGAAGCTAAGCCGTCGTGTCGTGTCTTTAGTATAGTAGTCTAGACCACAAGACAAGGACTATGATACGAGAATACGTTCACATCCCCAATGGCATCAAATGTCACTGTGGACCGGTGCTTTAGTGCTGATGTCTACCCACATCCCAACGACCAATGGAGAAGTGTCAACGAACGCTTAACCCTAATCTTATTAGTAGCTAAAATGTTGAGGAAAACCCCTCAGTGCCAGAGGATACCCTTGATTCTCGCCTGTGATGTCCATAGTAAGAGATCCTTGAGTGAGTAAGCGAGCCATGTCTTCGATAGCTGCACACTCAGCATCATCGAGATCTTTGGTGCTATCGGTATCTGAAGATGATAGGATGAGTGTGGGTTCTGATATACATAGTGAGTAATCTTCTCCTGGTTCGGTTGCGTAAATGACAGCTCTCTTATATAAGTCAATAAGTAGGTCGCGATTCTGCTACCGATGACCTGTGCTTCTTATGTCGTCGCATCGATTTTGAATACGTTGGCTTCCACGATTCTCCTGAATACTCTAGTAACCACTACTTCTTTCAAAGAGAATTTCCTACTTTGCTGAGTAGCTCAAAGAGCTGTGTTTTCTGCAGGAAGCTCATCAGTATTATCACGGATTGGTTTGCAGCGAATCCAGGAGGTCGGACAAATGAGCTTGACATCTCCAGAACTCATGTAGTGGTGTCTCTGGAAACGGACTGGCATACTGTGACTCGAGCAGAAGCTGGACTTGCCGATGAAAAGCACATTCGGATCGGATCCGGGTCAGCTGCTCCATTCCACGGCTTGGTGCTGATAATGAAATTGGACAACCGCAACACTTAACATTCTTCTTGCAGAGATATGAAGGACCGTCTGAAGATGCAAGCCAGAACTCAGATTCGGACGTTGCCGTTTCTCCCAAATTGCAGCCATACACAGGACGCCAAAGGCCCCTAGTGGCAGATTTGGCGCTCTTCAAGCGATGGAAAGAGACGTGCCAGGAGATACACGGGGCAAAATGTTCTCAGATCTTCAAAGGGACCCCGAATATCCGACCGCGAGTCATCGACGTGGAGCGCAGGTGCTTAACCTTGGCCGAGGAAAATGATCAATGGGTCTGTTTAAGCTATGTCTGGGGAAGGGCGAAGACCCTGCGTCTCCTGAAGGAGAATATCCAGGCCTTCTCACAGCCAGGCTCGCTTTCCCCAGATGTTCTTCCTAACATTACCGAGGATGCTTTGCAGGTTACCAAGGGACTTGGGGAGCGGTATCTCTGGGTCGACAGCCTTTGCATAGTACAGGATGATGATCAAGACAAAGCCAAGTTTATTTCACGTATGGACTCGATCTACACATTAGCGACAGTCGTTATTATCTCCTCAACCTGCACGGATGCCAACACGCCCCTTCCTGGAGTTAAACCTGGCTCGCGATATCAGCAGCAAGAGCCCTTTAAAATTCGGGATGTTACATTAGTACAATCTCTCGACCCCTCGCTCGGCGTTAAAGTCGATCTTCGCACAAGCCGTGCGGCAGGGTATCTAGGAGAGACTATCTGGGACACGCGAGCCTGGACGTTACAAGAGAGGTTTCTCGCATCCCGGTCTCTTGTTTTCACAGGTGAACAAGTCTTCTGGGAATGTGAAGAGGCGTTCTGGTGCGAAGACAGCTTCCGTGAGATCCCAAACATATCCCCCGATCCGCATCGAACAAGCTTGTGTGCAGGCGAGCTGAACCTCTCGTGGAACTCTGATATCGTTACCTTTGACCATTTCTATCGCGTCCTCCTTGAGGATTACTCCGGTCGGGCATTATCATTCGATAGCGATGGATTGAATGCTTTCCTCGGTATTATTGGAGCTTTGGAACGGTCTATCGGCGAGACCTTTTTCTGGGGTATGCCCACAGCCTTCCTTGAATCTGCCCTTGCCTGGGGTCATCGAAGTCATGCATTGAGAAGGAGGCACGGTGTGCAGGCTTTATCCCAAGCTCAGAGCCAGTTTCCCAGTTGGTCATGGGTTGGCTGGACAAGCGATGGACAGACTAAACTGGCGAATCAAAACTTGACTATGGAGGCTCTGGGTCTTAGATTCTATCGTGTTTCCGAAGACGGGTCTACAATGATAGAAATGAGACAGAATGCTAAATTCAACAACGAAGTCGATCTACTCGTCGAAGGCTCCAGGATCTCAGATCGCTCATCTAGACCTCACAATGTCTCTATGGCAGACCTCCCTACTAATCCATCAATCAGCCTTTCATCACTCCTCTGTTTCTGGTCCGCATCCGCTCGTCTCACCGTGACAAGCCGCCACTCAGCGGTTGATACATCCGAAGATCCCGATGCATCTACCTGGGAAGCTACTCTGTCCCAAGGGTCTGATAGCATCATCCAAGTATCCTGGTCCCATATCGCGCAATCGCTGAAGCCAGGCGATACTGTTGAGCTTGTTGCCGTCGCCCAAAATAGAGGTAGCTGGGATGCCGGCCACATTGACAACGGAGCTATAGGAGTTATGCTTATCTCTTGGGATTCAAATGGTGGCATGGCCACACGAGAAGGGTTTGCGTGGATTGCCATTCGGGACTGGACTTCGTTGAGGGACCGGGAGTGGAAGTTGATTGTGTTAGGGTAGAGTGGCTTTAGCTATTGTGTTATTTAGCAGAATTCTCTTTTCGTACTACTTTCTATTATATTTGCAATAGCGAAGCCAGTTATCCAATATATAGGCCGCCTAGCATGATATAGCAGGAAGGGGGATATCAGGGTAACCCCACTACAATATAGTTCTTGTAGAGAATACAAGTGTTAATACTATATTGAAACTAACTGAATACAACCTGAGAATCAATTTCGAATAGGGGAACCATTCAAAAAGCAATCGTATGCGTGGGAACTCATAAAAAAGGCTGGTGTATACCCAGCGTTTCCGCATGTAGGCTTGCAATCCACTCACTCCCTCTCATTTCATGGCATACCCGCATGTAATACTAAACACCATGATCAACAACCTCGATATTATTCCCCGCAGGATCTAGCACAAAGGCAGCGTAATACTTGGGATGGTAGAACGATCGCAACCCCGGAGGGCCATTGTCCTTGCCACCGGCTTTAATCGCCGCGGCATAAAAAGCGTCAACAGAAGTATGATCTTCCGAGGGATTGTAAGTCAAAGTTCTATACGTATACATTTATTTATCATGAAGGGTAAGTATGCATACTGTGGCAGGCGAACGCGATATGAGCAGGCCGCTCAGGTATAGTCTTCGATCCAAAGACCCAGAAGTCGGCACGTTTGTAACTGTCCGAGTCTTCGTTGATCGATCCAAGACCAACGACGAACTCGCCGAATTGATGACGAACTTGATAGCCAAGGGGCTTGAGAGCTTCAAGGTAGAAATTGAGGCATTCTTGGAATTTGTCTTCGGGTACAAAAAGAGTGGTGTGATCGATTGCCATTGTGATGAGGTTAGAAGTAGAGAAAGTTCAATGTTGCGGAAGGAGAACTTGGGGATACAAGATGTGGAATAAATGGGATGAGATGAAAGCAGAAGAGCAAGTAAGTTGGCGGTCCAAACTTGGTATTTTTTAGCGGAAAGTCTGATCCCTGCAATGTCGGATTGAAGTATTCGCCGGACCGAAGAGAAAGTCTAGATCTCTTCTTACTAGGCAGAAAGCCAAACTGTTTCGGCTCTGCCTAATACTCTCTCTCTCTCTCTCTCCCTCCTGTAATTTGCTCATTGGATCATAGTAGCGAAGGCATCTGGTACTCCTAAATCTAAAATGATTACTTTACATCTTCTATGGAGCATCGTGCATGTTCTAATTAAGGGACTGCATTAGTGTCGTAGAGGGAGCTATGTTGAGCGTCAAAGTTACTGTCACCCTTTTTCTTTTTCTTTTTCTTTTTTTTTTTGGGGGGGGG
>NW_022475694.1:0-18623 GCF_009193585.1 Aspergillus caelatus
AAAAAGCCTAAGGTTGCACGTGTCGGGATTTGTTGGGTTGTCACTCCTTTCCACTCAAAATTCGTTTCGCCCTTCGCCATAAATCATCCATTTTGTTATATCTTGTTCTCCCTCTATGAGTTGGCGTTCGGTGGCTCGAGATGCAGACGCAGTATTTCCGTTCGCCGAATAGTCAAGGCCAACCGGGCGTTTCCTATGAGTTGCCGCCGGTGCAATCGGTAACTTCGCCCTCAGGTCCTTTTCCACAGGCTGGCCCTCCACCTACTCTTCTTTCCGCTCCGCCGAGTAGACCCGCGAGCGGATTGAGAATGGCTCATCTTTTGCAACCACTGCCGCACCAGATGTCAAACCCTCCCCCGCCTCCCCCTCCTTCATCATACTCACGATCCTATGAATCAAGCGGCTCGCCGGCCGAAGGCGCCTCTATTCTTCCGGATGCGCCACCGCTCAATGGTTCGGCCCCAGGGTCGTCGGGGCTTCTTCCTCAGCCCGGTGGTACCGGGCAGCAGCAGCAAATGCAGCAGCCGCTGCAACAAAAGAGAGCCTATCGTCAGAGAAGGAAAGATCCCAGTTGTGATGCGTGTCGTGAGCGCAAAGTCAAGGTACCGAGTTTTCGCCGACGCCCCTGTCATTTTAGCTTAAGATCATCCAACGCGGTTTTGTTAACTTTCCTCGGCTCAGTGTGACGCTTCGGAGTCATCTAGTTGTACAGAATGTACGAATCGCAAAGTGCGATGCCAGTTCACGAAGGAAACTAACAGGCGCATGTCGTCCATCAAGTTTGTACCACGGCTACTTATTATGAAAAGCTTTGTCATTCTAATTGGGCCATAGGCAAGTACAGGACTTAGAAAAGCAGCTTCTATCAACCAAGCAGCAATTACAACAACTGCGGTCAGGCATGCTGAGGCCGGACAACCTGATCGATCTCGATGTTGATGGAACCGGACAGTCTCAATTGAAGCTCCCTGATATCGGGTATCGGCCGCCGCGCCAGCCAAGAGCTCCGGTATCACAGGACTTAACCGAAGCTCGAGCCAATCTGCGAAAGTACGGAAGAGGAATTCTGAAAGTACCAACTCCGTATCGCCAGCCGGGTCCGAAATCGCTCCTGGCGTCCGATCCTCCACCGCTCCCCCCCAAGGAGGTTGCAGACCGTCTCCTCACGCAATACTACGAATGTATTCATTCGGTCCTGCCGGTAGTTCATTGGCCTAGCTTCGTGGCGGAGTATGAAAAGGTTTACCAAACTGGTTCCCTTCTGGGCCTCCCTCGAGAGTGGGCGGCCGTTCTGTTTGGTATCTTCGCTTGTGGTTCACTTCACACACTGGAAAAGACTAGGGAACACGACGGGAAAGAGTTCATAAGGATCTCCTGCGGGGTCATCGATGTCTGGAAGGACAATTTCACCTTGGATCAAGCCCGAGCCGCACTTTTGGTTAGTCTTTTTCTCTACGAAGTCAACGCGAAGTCAGCCAGTTGGGTATGGGTCGGATCTGCAGTGAGGGTAGCGCAGGAGATAGGGCTGCATATTGAGTCAGGGCCGTGGTCAGCCCTCGAAGGGGAGATGCGCAAGCGAGTGTGGTGGGGGGTCTATGCCTGGGACAGGTATGTGAATGACCAAATATCCCATAACACAAGGTTCCGTTTTAGTTGATTGTTATCTCCTTAGGCTTCTCGCCCTGGAAATGGGAAAACCGGTCCTCATCAACGATCAGGATTGCGATGTTGACCTTCCTTGTCCAATCGACGAACGGTGTATTTCAGAAGGTGGCATTGTGGCGGAAGGCCAACAGACCACTCCACTCCTGGCCACTATACATGTCGTTCGGTCGATAGGTCAGTTGGTCCGGACGTTGAGAAGCTCCACGATCAGCCCGGCAACCTTGGAAATATTCGAGCGACACTTTCAAACTTGTCAGGCGACATTTCCTCCACAGTACCACCCGAAGTCCGACCTGTATCTTGATCCCCGCTCTATCCTCCCACTCATTTACCTGCAGAATGCCCGTCTCATCCTCTATCGTCATAATATTTCCCCTTTCTGTGCCCCCGAAGTCCGATCGTTGGCACTTGATTACTGTGTTTCAATTTCTCAAGACACTGCTCACCTTCTTTCACGCTGCATGCGGGCTCCTTCGGGTCCTCATGGTTACTCTTCACCTCCTGAAAATGATGATTGGCGGCCCTTGTTGGCATCCTCTGCAGGAACTGTGCTCTGCACCCACATCTGGCGTTGTGTGCTAGTGTTGCTGTTCCGCCAGGAATATGATGCCGCATTGGTGTGTGTCCGGGCAAGTGCTGTGGTTGGAGACTCCCGAGCGGTCAATGCAGCCTGTGGGCGGTACATCGCATTTTTCTTGAAGTGCCTTGTGGACCGGCTACGCCGCCCCGATGGTATCGATCCCGAGCGGGACGAAGAAATGTTGGCATACGTGTCGGGCGACATGCAAGGCACAACTGGTGGTAGCTGGGTGTGGCAAGGCAGTGAGACTGGCTCTCAGCTGGAGACATTGACTGACTTCGGTAGTCCTGTCCCAATGCCACACCCCGGTGCCCGAGACAATCTGTCTACAGGAGAAGTGGAAGATTGGGAGGGATGGGATTGGGTTGAACAGACTGTTCAATATCTAATCAGCGAAAAGCAAAAGCAACAGCAGGAATACAATAGAATGGATGTGCAGACTAGTCCTGGGAGTGATGAGCCAGCACCTCAGCCACAGTCGGCCTCATCCCACTCACGCATGACAATCGCAAGCATCATCTAAAATCACTGGATCTGTTGCTCATAATTTGAGACTTTGCGACTCCCCCGCATACTCTTGTCTCCATGTGGAGACCCACTCTCGCGGCGTCAGCTTGTGGAACGACCATGAAACAATTGTCGGTTCAATATAAAACGTGTCCTGAGAACCGGCTTAGAGCAGTCAATATTCTGCAAATTAACATCTTACGAGAGAAACCAGGGACACACGCCCAGGGCAACGAAGACTTCCTTCGTCAGGAAGGAGGTGGACTGTATTATCTATATGTACTATTTGTCTAGATGATGGTCTGGGGTCCAGTGGAGCATGTGAAACGAGATATGTCTTACGACCGAATCTTTGATATCCATACGATACGTTTGATTACATCGAGCATACTATGAAGATGCATTTCTGTGTTGTAGAATTTACCTTGTCTTATTAGACAATAGACCATGTTTCATACAGTGAAATCATGAACTTGTTTTGACCTCTATGCAATTAATGATAGAACCTCACAATCCAATTTCATACCGCATAATTCACGGATCCTTAAGACCTTTTAATATTACGATAATGATTTAGACTTCCAGGTTAATACTCCTTCCAAACCGCGCATATAGCGCCACCTTCAATTGCTGCAACTCGTCGCGCAGATCGCTCAGCTTCTCCTCCAGCCCCGACACCTCGGAGTCGATCTGCTCCGTCGACGAAGAGAGGAGAGATTGGGCATCGGCAAGGGGAAGTTGGAAGAAGGAGTCCCCAATTTTGTACCTGTTGGGGTCAGGGCGACAAACACTTTGAAGCAGGAAAATAGAATTGAAGGAATGAACACTCACGGCACCAGTTCATCCTCATCAGCCAGTTCTAGCTCCATAGAGATCTCCTCGAGATCCTCTTTATCTTTCTGTAGTATCAAAGGTCAGTATGCAGACCACACACCACGTCAATAACATAACATCATTTCCGGAAGCCAGCGACACAAGGTGAATCCCTCGCAAAGATATGCAAAAAAAGAAAAAAAAAAAAAACCCAAACAAATACAATGGATAGACGAAACCGACCTGTTTAGCCTTTAACTGCTCCTCCAGCAGCGTCTCGCGTTGATGAAGCCGACTGAAGCGGTTGATCTTTTCCTGGTCTTCGCGACGAACTTCATTCTCTTCTCCCGCTGCGGAGACTTCCTCTTCTTTCGAGAGCTGTGGGGTGTTTGGTTAGCTCGGATGTTTTGTGCCGGGGAGATTGGGGGGACTTACCATGCGATGTTGCATCATTTTTGTGATTAGGTTGTGGGTGTTTATATCTTATAGTATTGGGGAGGAGGGGAGGGTTTTGCTTCTTGATAGATCCTAAGTTTAATTCGGTTTGATGTGGTTTCGGTGGGTGGTCTGTGCACGGTTGTTCTTGGCGGGGATGTTGTGGCTGATTGTCCATGGGCTTGTTACTTTAAGCTTATTCTCTTCAACCTACTGGTGTTGTATATTTTATGTATATATATATATATATATATATTTACTATATATATCTATACCTATTTCGTTCTTATATCTCGGAGAAGAAACTGATTGTGACGAACTGTCCGGCACTTGGCATCCCTCCTTATCAGAAGAACGTGCCCCGGAATCGAGACATAATTCTAGAGGCTGCTAGAGCCCCGGCAGACGTCCGGAAATAGTTCCCAAAAAAAAAAAAAAAAAAAAAAAAGGTATTCCATGTGTGTGAGCCTTGCCAATATTCACCTCAGAGGATGGGCGGCAATAATCATTCAGACTCGGTAGTGGCTTCGAGATTCTGAGACGTTGTGACATGATCTATGGAGTATAGATCGTCAAATACCCGGCTCGCAGCACACAGTGTTACTACACAGTATAAGGTAAGATGGAGGGCACTGACGAAGACAAGCGCGAGGGCCTTCATCCCAGCTGGCTGGCTAAGGTGATCAGCTCAGGTGTCGGGGACTTAATTGGTCTTACGTAGATAGTGGGGAGCAAGGGACAGAGGAACAGATCAACAAAAGTGGATCGAAGAGACGCAAGCCACGTCGAAGGGCTCGGAAACTTCACAGTTAATGGGTCTGTGGGCTTTCAAGTTCAGTGGGGGGCCTTTTTAGCTAGGTTAACTATGGATTATACGGGGTGGCTCAACTGTGCTTTAGGTTCAATATACGGAATTTTTCTTTGTATTATAAGCTGTGCAAACTCGGGGTCTACTGCGTACGTGTACACACGACTGTTCCATGTCCTATTAGATCTCTCACATGGTATATTCAGTACTCTATCTCCCAGACCGCATTTTAATCTGCTCCCTGGATGCGATACCATCCGAACATGAACATGTAAGATTCTTCTGTTACAGTTGGTCAAAGATACCAATAGTATTAGGTCCACATCTTTTTCTTTCTTCTTCCTCATCTCCATTACTTTCATCTGCTTTTCACCCTGCTTTGGTCTCCAGCATTAGCCCAGCCCATCTATCTCCACCCACCATTCAATATGAAGCTTACCCTGGCCGCCGCGGTTACCCTTGTTGCTATCACAAGTGCAAAGACTTCAGCTGTGCCTTGCCTTGCCTCCAGAAGGGTATGAAGCAAGCGGCACCCAAGTGTTCCAGTGGTGATTTCAAGTGCGCTTGCCCCCCACTCGCAGGAGATTTTTAATGCTATCAAGCCCTGCGTAACATCGTCATGTGGCCCTATCCCCGATGGTAAGTATTGCCTGCTCCCTGTATATAGTAGAGCTACAGCTGATTATATCGCAGGTGATTTCCAGTAGGTAATTTCGCAGTATTGCCCGTAGTCGTTTGTTGAGAAAACGACCATTGAGCACGACTACGATCTAGCCCTTTGCACGGTCCCATAGTTGCTACCAGGTTACAGGGTTGCTATGGGTACTGGACTATGACACGGATTCGAAATATTTTTGCAGGAAGAAAGCACTTGTCACTCGGGACAGTATTTACGGGTTCATGGGATTGCATCCTGATTCTTTTTTTTTTTTTTTTTTGTTGTTGTTGTTGTTGTTGTTGTTCTGCCGTATCTGTTCGTATTCGTTACCTCGATATTATGACTCGGCACTTCAAGGTTTTCGTCTGGTGTGTATTCGTCTTTGGACGATAGCAATCATGTCGATAGCTGCTGAAAGATGTCCCATGTTGAAGCCGAGAAACCAAGCGTGAATATTTATATATAACTTTTCATGGCGGGCCACAGCACCAATGTACTTGTAATTGACTACATAATGACCTCTCAATGTGAGAAGAGAGGAACAGAAATTATATCTCTTTATCAAGAAAGATAGGGCATACCATGAAAGAACTTACATTCTTTCTCAAAGCCTAGAGTCGAGTTAACTACTGTACAATAGCCCTTGATGCCGTAGAAAACAATATTTTCATGCCTAGGTGGTTAGTATTAAAAAAATAAACATCCTTTAACAAGTTGGCCGGATGGTGTAGTTGGTTATCACGTATCGTTAACACCGATAAGGTCCTGGGATCGAGCCCCAGTCTGGTCATAAGTTTTTGCACTTTCCTTTCTCCTTTGTTTCTTTTTTCGTTTTGCTTCATTTCTTATAGCATTCTGCTCAACCTTCTATCACATCCGTCCATATATGTATCTAGAACATCTGCACCCTTCACGATCACTGTCCTCCGGTACAAGGATCACACGCACCAATAGTATATGCTGTATTATTGTCAGATGCACTCGTCCATACTCTTACCCACCCCCCGGCTGGCCAAGAGCCCCGATGATTCCTTGGCTAGTAGGTAGATACCCGGAGGTACATTAGAGTATTAAGAGAATCTAACGGCAACAAAATGTAGTTTGACAACTGTACATGGATGTAGAATGGATTGATTGGCTCTCGGTCGGGTGACATCATCATCGGCCCATGTCATGTGCTCTCCGCTCTCTAAAGAAGTAAGTAGTAGCAACACAACACATTTACCGGACACATTTTTAGAATCTCTCTGTCCTGTACGTTTCCAGTTTCGAATTGAGACCTGCAATATATCGCTGGACTACTGAGGTGACCGTCCCTGTATCCATTGATATACTGCAGCAGAGGTTGACGCTGGTCTCGGAGAAAAGAAAGATAATCCCGAACGGCCAAACCAAAGCTATCGTCACCTAACATAACATACCGGCCGTCGATATCCCAGCCTTCCATCATTCACAATCTTCACCATCATACATCACTACCCCGACAAATCTAGGGGCTCTGGTACCTCAAGAGTTATCTCTAGATTGCATCTAGTTGAGCTCCGTCGTCTCTATCACCGCAGCAACACTACCATCACCAACCCGTAACGAGACAGTACACCGACGACACCAGCGCCCTTCGTCTATCCTCTCTCCCTTACATTTACACCATGCGAATACCAGCAGGCCTCTCTTCGATTATTCTCTCCGCCGCTCTACTACCGAGTCTAAGCGCTGCAAGCGGCTTCGACTGCGCCCACATCAACGTCGACGGGTTCAAGTACGACCTAAGTGAGCTAGGCGGCGTCCACTCGCTCTACAATGTTGAGAAAACAGAGGAACACGTCGTGAACACCACATATGTACTCAATATATGTAACATTCTGAAGGGGGCTTCGATCAAGGGCCACCTGAAGTGTGGGACATCGAAGAACAGTATGTTTTTTCATTCACTTGCTATCCGCTCTTCATCCTAAGGCCTAACAACCCTGATATTGGTCATATCCCTAATTATTCAACCTATTCAAACGAGCAGCGTACGATACTAACTATTCTATATCCAAGTTTGCGGATTCCAATACAAATACCCGGTCGACGGCTCCGAAGAAACAAGCCGTGCCTTCCCCATTGTCGGACTCGAGCATCTTGGTCACGGAAGCAAAGACCCCGAGATCACCCGGTTGAAGAAGCTCGACCCGGATGAGGAGGGTCTACTGGTCAAACTCTCTGGAGGTAACTACGTCGATGATGAGGGGAAGAAGAAAGACGCGGGCGCGGTGCTCGAGTTTCAATGTGACCCCGAACGGTCGGGATTAGAAGGTCTGAAGACGACCGATGAGACCGACAACGAGAAGAAAGAGGCCGAGCGGAGACGCGCAGAAGGAGGAGACGATAAAGAACAGCCACCGGTCGAGGAGAAAGACCGGTCGCTCCAGTTCAAGAGTTTTGGAAAGGCCGATGACGACTCATATGTGCTCAAACTGAACTGGAGGACCAAGTACGCCTGTGATCATTACCTGGAAGAAAAAAAAGGTGACTCATCTAGTCACTGGGGTGTCTTCACTTGGTTGATTATCATGTATGCTCCTTTTATTATCCCTGATCTATATGGGTGCTAACTTTGTGTCGCAGCCTCTTCCTCTGCATCGCTGCCTACCTTATCTTTGGCTCCTGGCTTAACTATAACCGCTACGGCGCCCGAGGATGGGATCTCCTCCCTCACGGTGACACTATCAGGGATATTCCCTATATCTTCCAGGACTGGCTCCGTCGAGTGGTCAACACGCTCCAAGGATCGGGGTCCAGAGGCGGTTACAGTGCGGTATAATGCCGTGAGATATAGCGTGGTGCAGGCGTTTCTCTTTCGCTCATTTACGTTGGGACTTGGTATTGCGTTTTGTTTCTACAGCACGGTGGGGCCGTGTGTGTGTGATATTATCTCAGAAAATCTATATAAGAAGTAGCTGCAGACTGGGTTGGATTGGGCACGTGCATGATAGGTACTGTACGATGAATGATATGCATCGGTCTTTCTGGCTTCTCGCTTTATATATTATTATACATTTTGAATATTAGACATTGACTGAAGAGCACGAAGAAAGAGAAGTGGAATCTAATTTCTAAATCTATGGGGTATGTTATAGTGTTGCCGAGGCTCTATGGAGGTATATGATATACTCCGTATACTCTACGGAGTACCTCAATCTACTCGGACTTCTACGCAGGGTCAAAATAACCAAACAACTCCGTAACACGGATGAGACTAAGTCTCCCAATACAACACGATACAACAGTAATAAAACAAGAAAACACCAGGATCCGACGCAAGGAGAGTTCAAAAAGAAAAGGACAACACGAATGAACGCGGAGCATCAAATGGCGTCATCAGAGCTAAGATCTCATCATGATCATCACCGGCATTGAAGAGACAGGCAAACAACCCAGGAAACCTAATAATAAAAAGTGGATTCCTCCTGTCCGTTCTCCTGCAACTTAAATTCCTCTTCATCTCTTCCTCTCGACTTACACTTTCATGGCAAATTGCTTGAGATACAGGTAATCCGCCATGTTCTCGTCCACAGATTTACGGATTAGGGCGGCGGCCTCTGGGCCGTATTTCTTGCGCCATTCGGCGTCGAATTCCTCTTCGGTTTTCACGGGCCGACCCTGGTGAATCTGGTTTAGTGATTATCCAACCCCCCCCCTCTTTGGTCCAGAGGTTGCTGTTGCTGCAGACTTACATGTGTCCGGGCTGTTAGGCCCTTCGATTCGATGGCGTCGTTATGAAATCCCCTCCATTTCTCGAATGCATCGCACACCTGCTTCTGTTCGGACTCGTCGTTCCAGTCCAGCATGGACGGGTCATAGTCGATGCCCACGCTGCGGCAGAACGCCTCGATCATCGGGCCCGGCTTCTCGAGCATATCGTCTGCATCGACGACGCAGATCTCCGCCGATTCGTGTGCCTCACCGACCCCGTTGATGACGGGCCTGAGCTTGTTGTCGATCTCGTCCGCGTCCTGCTCCTTCGTCGCGATATGTGGCCCGATCAGGTGGACGCTCCGAAGGTAGTCGAATGTCCGACGGGTCTCGTCGTACCCGGCCTCGGCTGGGTCATAATAATAGAACCCGGTGACGTCGTCCAAGGGGGGAATGGTGCAGCGGTAGTATGAAGGGACACTGAAGTGGGGATCACGGATGAGGAAGGCAAAGTGGAACTTGGAGAGAAGTTCCTTGGGCATTACGGTGGGATTACCTGGCTCTGGCTCTGTGGAGTACGGGTACTGGGACGTCTGCTTGGTGCTCTGTCCCGATTCGACATGGCCGTTGCTTTCCACACCGTTGTCAGCATGGCCGTTGGCTTCGGTGCCGACACCGCGCTTCACTCTAAGCAGAGATGGCGCAATACTGGCTGGCTTCCCGCTTGGGGGAAGGAGATAGTGGATGATGTCCTTGATGAAGATTCTCTTGCCCTGCGATGCGGTAAGTGACTCGTCTTGAAGACCACGACGTGACAATACAAGGCAAAAACATGAGATAATCGTCGTGGTTCACTTGCGAGATGGGAATTGAGATCCGACACCTTCGGTGTGAAAAGTGGAGGAGAAAGGGGAAGGCCGAGTGTCCCATCCGGCATCCGCAGAAGCCCTGACGGAACAGCCCATGCAGACGTGCTTGGGGATCAAATAGGGTACAGTAATTACATCAACCTCATACGCATCCCGAATGCCATTGAGGTCGATTCATCATCGTCCAGTCAGGACAGGGCATTACGGCGAGAAAGAAAAGAAAGGAGAAAAGAGCAAGGGTCGGACCTCAGAAGCTTCACGCTCTATTCTATCCATCACGGTCTTGTAGGTTGACTGACTGAAGCCGCTCTCTAGGCGCGTCTTCTCGTCGTCCATAAATCTCGTGCCCAGTCTCTCTGGGCCATAGTAGAAAGCATCGCCAAATGGCTCATGGATACACTGGATGGTATCCCGGCGAGTCATGAAGACCTGCGAATATTAGTGATTCCGTATCCACATAGTTAGACTAGGAGGAATTAAAGAGATTATCATACTCGTTCAAATGCTGTTGAGCATGCGCGGGGGTGAGTAGCGACGAAGATGGGCTTCTGCGACATCTTTGCAATTATCTCTTGTGTCTGTGACAGACAAGATCTATTTGAATGGTGATCCAACGATTCAAATGAAGACTGTGAGCAATATGGAGTGATACACCAACCGCCAGGGATTTTCACCACAGGCGTAGCTACTGATATCCAGTCTTACTCGGTTCACTTTTTACACTGAACGGGGGGAAATGATCCCGGGAGGCAATATGCCGGATTGGAAAAAGATGAAGAGAATTTAGTAGGTATGGGGAATGGAAAGAAGATGATTCCAAATCGGGACCGACTCAGATCGATAAGGACTGAGACTGAACACGATGAAAGAAAAGAAAACTGGAACCAGGAAACGAGAGATAGGAACGAGTGGGTTCTTATAGAAATTCATAGGGCCGTCGGTTTGGATGGAAGAGGGGGCCCAGAATAGAAAAAAAGAAAGAAAAAAAAAATGAAAAACAAAATCCACCACCCCCAAAATATGCGATGGTTCCTAGCCACTGACGAAAGATACTAAAATAAAATCAAAAAAATAAAAAATAAAAAAGAATTCTCATGGATCTGATTAGTAGAGATACGGTCACCAAGTAAACTACGCCTGAGGATTATTCCCCAAGAAGCAAGTGCAACGAGAGACTACGACATAGATGGCAAACCGAAGGAGAAGCAGCATGATAACTTGCAGATTTAGCTTGATGACTATTTCCCAAATGAAACGGCGATAAATATACTACTAACTAATTCACATCCACTTGGACAAACCAGGTTGTCTCTCCGATCACAGATTTTGACACCGGTGCAGAGTAGTAAGAAGTAGTATGGATATGGCTGTCATGATAGTACCTCTATCAGGTAAACGCCCCTTCTCACTACGATAATTTGGATTACGATCTACCGGACGCTCCGCCGCATCGCCTTCCTTTCCTATCGAATCCTCTGCGCTGAGGGGGGCCACTTAAGGTCTAGACAAGACACGAAGTGGACTCCAGTTCCTGAACCACGGGCGCATAACGAGGCTCCTGCGTTGAGGGAAAAAAAAAAGTGGACATGCAAGATGCAAGGACGGGCTAGTACTTACTTACCGGCGTTGGAGGGGGGGAGGGGATCAAAGTTCCAAGGATAGTCAACTATGCCTCGGGAGAATATGCTAACAATGTCGGCTGCCTGAAGTCATCCCATCCGTCAAAACCCAGGGCAACTTGGGCCGTGTCCACTTTTGACGTCATGACGAGGCGGATGGAAGATAAAAAACGAGAGAGAAAGGGAAGGGACAGGGGGTTTGTTAGGAAAAACGTGGGATGAGAGAAAGAAAAAAGGAACGAGAGTCGGCGATCTTAACATCTTGGAGTTAAATATAAAAATCAAGGCGGTTAAGAGGAGAAGCCGAAAAAACAGCATCAATAATAAACTAAACATCGAGTTCGAGCCAGACAAGGGAGGTTCATTGTTTAGTATGGATGGACTAGCCCCGCGAAAATCTCTCAGCTTAGAAGAATAATCCAAAAATGAATAGAGGAGAGAGGAGATACCAAGAGAGAGTAAAATGGCGCGGATAATAGGAATATTCTCATTACTATTAGGTATTATGAGAAGAGTTCGTTGCATCGTGCAGACCACGCAAGGCGTCCATGGTGATGGGGAAACATGCCGATTGAATTCTCGTCCCTAGTAGTCATGATGTGGATGTGTCATGGACTAGTAACCTTAGTTCCCAATGGCAGATGTGTCTGAAACATCCAATGGAGATCGATCGCGGTCCATAGTGACGGTCCATTGCGCCGGTGGTCGGATGGCATTGGTTATATTTTAAGTTATCGTGCCAATGCGGGTGATCCTGTGTCCCTATCTTGACCCAACCTGGTATAGTACTTTCGCTCTCATCCCTCCTTGTTGGACGGTTCAATTGCATTCAATCGGATCACGATTCATCCCATCGTGGGGGTAAGAGAAGCTGACCTTAGGGACAACTCAAGTTTTTAAGTTAGGCAGGTGGATAGAGAGACTCGACCGGTGCTCTTCTTCCAATCATCATCGTCGGTTGATAATCGCTCCGGCGGATTATTGGCCCATCTAGTATGAGTGGGTACTTGGAGGTACTTGGAAATTCTAAAACAAGACAGGAAGCTCCAGTACCTTACCATGTACTGACAAGTAACGCCGATGTACAGTACCACATGTACCATGTACAGAGCTATCGATCGATGGCTTGAGATCTCTCTGAGATCTCAGGCTGCCAGGCAGGGAAGGCATCCAGGCATCCAGGCAACTACTACTACTACTACAGTACAGACTAGCGTAACTAGTTCAATGTACTTAGAGGAAGCACAGCACGTGCAGTACATACATACTCAGTACGGAGTAGTCATACTCCGGAGTATATAGCCCAGAATTGTCCAGTTGACACGGGTCATAAGTAGAAGAGTCCAGATGACAGTCGCCCGTTCGATCAGGCCACCAACACCACGTGACGTCAGTGACCAAGGATCACCCCTCCTTTTCATAGGTGCTTCTGGAAGGCGGTGGAAGTTCCTCGTGTCGTCATGGAGGGTCTGGAAGGTTGAAAAGGATGCCCAATACCGAGCTATATAGACATCGGCGAGCTCCAACCACCAGCATCTTTCGTTATTTTATGTATCAGTCATACAGATAACTATCATAATAGTTAAAATCAACCTCTTCTAATTCTCTTAGTCACCTCAACTACCTCAACTACCTTACAGACCTGTCTATTCGAGCACACACAACTGATTTACCCGTTTCACCATGAACGGCGCTCAATTCACAGACAGAGCTAACAAGGCCCTGCTGGATTCCAGCAGTTTGGCTGAACAATACTCTCATTCTCAGATTCTCCCCGTCCACCTAGCAGTGGCCCTCTTAAATCCCTCTCCAGATGAATCGAAAGACCAACAAGCTCCCGCACACCCCTCACACGATTCCTCCTCGGCCCCTCTCTTCCGCCAGGTCATTGAACGTGCCCATGGCGACCCTCAGCTCCTCGAACGCTCTCTCATGAAGATCCTGGTCCGCTGCCCAAGCCAAGACCCTCCTCCTGAATCCGTTAGTGTCTCTCCAGCACTAGCCAAGGTTATTCGGTCAGCTACCGAGTTGTCCAAAACCCAGAAGGACAGCTTCGTCGCTATCGACCATTTGATTGTGTCCGTCGCCCAGGACTCTCAGGTCCAGAGAGCTCTAGCGGATGCCAACATTCCCAACGTCAAGTTACTAGATTCTGCCGTTCAGCAGATTCGCGGTACGAGGAGGGTAGATTCTAAAACAGCCGACTCAGAAAGCGAGAATGAAAACCTCAAGAAGTTCACCATTGATATGACGGCCCTGGCAAGAGAGGGCAAGATTGATCCTGTCATTGGCCGTGAGGAAGAAATTCGTCGAGTGATTCGTATCCTCAGTCGCCGAACGAAGAACAACCCAGTGCTCATCGGTGAGCCTGGTGTCGGAAAAACCACCATTGTGGAGGGGTTGGCTCGCCGAATCGTGAATGCCGATATCCCAGCCAACTTGGCTCAATGCAAATTGCTTTCGCTCGATGTTGGTTCATTGGTTGCAGGAAGCAAGTACCGGGGTGAGTTCGAAGAAAGAATGAAGGGAGTCCTCAAAGAGATCGAAGAATCTAAAGAAACCATCGTTCTATTTGTCGACGAAATCCACCTTCTCATGGGTGCAGGCTCCAGCGGTGAGGGTGGCATGGATGCCGCTAATCTTTTGAAGCCGATGTTGGCTCGCGGCCAACTCCACTGTATCGGTGCTACGACACTAGGCGAATATCGGAAATATATTGAGAAGGACCAGGCATTTGAACGACGTTTCCAGCAGGTCTTGGTGAAGGAGCCTTCTGTTAACGAGACTATCTCTATCCTTCGTGGTTTGAAGGAGAAGTACGAAGTGCATCATGGTGTCAATATCCTCGATGGTGCCATTGTTTCCGCAGCTACACTGGCTTCGCGTTACCTGACCGCTCGTCGACTTCCCGACTCCGCAGTTGATCTTATCGACGAAGCTGCCGCCGCCGTTAGAGTGACACGTGAGTCCGAGCCCGAGGCCCTGGATAATTTGGAGAGAAAGCTCCGACAGCTGCAAATCGAGATCCATGCCCTCGAGCGCGAGAAAGACGACGCATCTCGAGCTCGCTTGGAGGCAGCCAAGCAGGAGGCAGCCAATGTCACCGAGGAACTGCGCCCGCTGCGTGAAAAGTACGAAAGCGAGAAGCAGCGCAGCAAGGCCATTCAGGATGCCAAGATCAAGCTCGACTCCCTCAAGGTTAAAAGAGATGAGGCAGAGCGGTCCGGGGATACAGTGACTGCCGCTGACTTGGAGTACTACGCCATTCCGGAGACCAAAGCCCTGATCGAACGACTCGAGGTGGACCGTGCGAAAGCGGATGAAGAACGGCGTGCTCGCTCCGGAGACGCTGGGGAGACACTGCTCGCTGATGCTGTCGGCCCCGATCAGATCAACGAGATTGTTGCCCGGTGGACTGGTATCCCTGTCACCAGACTCAAGACCACTGAGAAGGACAAGTTGTTGAACATGGAGAAGCACCTTGCCAAGATAGTCGTCGGCCAGAAGGAGGCTGTGACCTCCGTATCAAATGCAATCCGACTCCAGCGATCTGGCCTCAGCAACCCCAACTCGCCGCCAAGTTTCCTATTCTGTGGTCCATCCGGAACTGGTAAGACCTTGCTTACGAAGGCTCTTGCGGAGTTCCTCTTCGATGACCCCAAAGCTATGATTCGCTTTGATATGTCCGAATATCAGGAGCGCCACTCCTTAAGCCGTATGATCGGTGCGCCTCCGGGATACGTCGGACATGATGCTGGTGGCCAGCTGACTGAAAGCCTCCGGCGACGCCCGTTCTCTATTCTTCTCTTCGATGAAGTTGAAAAGGCAGCCAAGGAGGTTCTCACCGTTCTTCTCCAGCTCATGGACGACGGACGCATCACAGACGGTCAAGGCAGAATTGTCGACGCGAAGAACTGCATCGTCGTCATGACTTCCAACCTGGGTGCCGAATTCCTGGCTCGTCCCACCACTAAGGACGGACGTATTGATCCTCAAACTCGTGAATTGGTCATGGGCGCCCTCCGTGACTACTTCCTTCCCGAATTCCTCAACCGTATCTCCAGCACCGTCATCTTCAATCGCCTCACCAAGAGAGAAATCCGCAAGATCGTTGATCTCCGTCTGGGCGAAGTTCAAAAGCGCTTGGAGCAAAACGGCAAGAACGTCACCATCGAATGCACAGAGGAGGTCAAAGACTACCTCGGCGACGCAGGCTATTCGCCCGCTTATGGCGCTCGACCTTTGGCTCGTATCATCGAGCGCGAAGTCCTCAATCGTCTCGCTATTCTTATCCTACGTGGAAGCATCGTTGACGGCGAGGTGGCTCGCGTTATCATGCGCGATGGTCGTATTGATGTCCTGCCAAACCATGAGATCCCGTTTGATGAAGATCAAGACATGCTCGATAGTGAAGATGAAGCCATAGCCGAGATGGAAGACGGTAGTGGTGACATGGATCTCTACGAGTAAATTTACTAAAAGCAAGGGATTATCAGCAAATAATAAAAAAAAGGGGGTGTAAGATTCTGAAGACACGGAGTGATGACTGATGACGATAACATGACTTTTGTCCTTCTGGTTTGATTATGGATACTGGAATATGTTGTTAATATTTCTTACTTCGGACATATTATACGCACTTTTGTACACGGCATTGAGATAATGTGCTCTAATAAATAGATTCAGCTGAATTAAGTGGATGTATCGACAAAATAATGAATCCAAATCCTTAAATTAATGAGCAAATCCTACGAACGTCACATCAATATTCCAAATGATAACCATCGTAGATATTCCAAAACATTCGAAGAAAAGTAAGCTTGATTTAAATATACCTATGTACCTCACGAACTCTCACTACTCCCCAACTCCCGCTCCCTAAACCACCTCGCAATCTCTCCCGTCTGACAAAACTCAACCTCATCCCCCCACCCCTTCAACCACGTCAGCAACCGCTCCAACATCCCGATCACATGCGCCATACCGCTAGTATCTGGGTGCATCAGAACGGGGAAGATGGGCTCGTCCTCATTCTCGCGAATCCACAGGAAGCGATCCCGCCAGAGGTTCTCGACCACGCGGACATCGGTGTAGCCGTGCGAATTGTGCGTGTGAGGAAGGAACTGCATGGGGGTCATGTCTTCCATGTACCAGTTGCAGGGGATGCAGACGAGGGGCCGGCGATCTTCTGCTGTAGGTGGGATGGGGTGCATCCAGGTCGAGGCGGGGAGGGAGAAATTGATGGGTTGGAGGGGTGGACGTTTTGGGGCGAAGAAAGGGTGGCAGTCGTGGTCTGTTAGGGAAGCGTCTGTTTTGGGTTAAGTTAGAAAGGTGAATTGTCGGGGTAGAAAGGGAGTAACTCTCACCATATTCGAATCCGTACTCTTCTAATAGGTCTAATGTTGACTCGCGCAGTTGGTATAGAGGTGCGCGGTATCCGACGGGTTTCTTGCCTGTTAGTTTGGTTGCAATGTCGATACATCGGGTAAGCACGTCCCGTTCTTGCTCGACTGTCAGTTGGTATGCTCCTTCGTGGGCGTAGCCGTGAAGTCCTATCTCACAACCTGACTCGACTACGTGTTGCACCTCCTCTGGGAAGCTCTCCGCGGAGTGGCCCGGGATGAACCAGGTGCAACGATCGGCTAGGTCGAGCTTTTTGAGCATCCTTAAGAGACGTGGAACTCCGACTTTGGCGGCGAAAAATCCGGAGGAGTAGTCTGCTAGGATGTTGTCGGGGTGCTGACCTGGTTGTTGTAGGGGTTTGGTTAGCATCTGTAGATCGTTATAATGATGGGAAAAACGGCTTACCTGTCCCTAGCCATCCAGACACTGCGTCTAGGTCAATGGAGACGGCTATCCGGATTTTATTCTGCTTGGGCTTTGATACAGCCCTTGGAATTGATTGGACTATACTCGACTCGGAGTGATCGACTCGGTCCTCTGTCTCTCTGACGGCTTCGCTCTCCTTCCAGATCAAGCGACCTTCCATTCCTCCGTCGACACTTAAGCACTGTCCTGATATGTGTCCTGCCGCGCGGTGAGAGGCCAAGAAAGCCATCGTACGGGCTATGTCCTCTGGTCTTGCGATTTTCTTCAGAGGTACCCTACACCATTTAGCGAAGATCTATAAATTGTAGCAATAGAGGATTGGACGTGGTGAACGTACGTAGCTTGGGCCTCAGCCCACATCTCCTTGGGATCATCGAGCCTGCCTTCTATCAAGGGCATATCTACCCATCCAGGTGCAACAGCATTGATCCGTGCCTTGCTATTGAGGCGAACTATTTCATTCTTCACACTTCGGACCAGGCCATACTGCAAGCCAGCCTTCCCAGATGCGTACTCGACATGGCCTTCCTGACCAAACTTGCCCGTTTCGCTTCCGGTTAGCACGATAGCTAGGTTGTCCAACTCTTTACCAAGCGTCTGTTGAGACACTCGTGCTGCTCGCAAGAAATGCTTGATTGTCAGGAATGTTCCTCGAACATTGACTCGATACGTCTGATCCCAGATCTCTGCTGGCAACTCCCAGATAGGGTAGTTTTTGCTTTCATCTGTGATGCCCGCATTTGCGATCAAGATGTTGATAGGCCCAAATCGCTTGCTGGCCTGCGCAATATTGGATCGGACGGATTCCTCGTCTGTGATGTCACCTTTCAGGAAGTGTAGCCGGGAGTAGGACTCCCCTTGTATATCAGATACCTCCAAGGCTTGGATGTCCAGTGCTGTAACTTTGCATCCCTGATCTAGATAAAAGATTATGTTAGATTATGGAATGTGCCATTTATGAAAAACTCTAAATACACGAGATGCAACGGCAACGATGGGGATTAGACCATCCCACTTTCTCCGGCTTGTACCGGTTGAAGGCATGGTGCAACGGGAGTAGTATACAATAGAGTAATTCTGAAGCTCAGTCGCCATCTTAAAGAAGAAAGAACAGTCTGCTTGTAGTCTTCCTTGCGCTACAGTGCGACCAAGGCAAAAAAAA
>NW_022475695.1:0-18608 GCF_009193585.1 Aspergillus caelatus
GATTGATGTCTTTATATGGGCTTTTTTTTTTTTTTTTTTTTTCTATTTTAATTTTTGTTCTTTGTGTGCCTTTCTCCTTCAAGCCACTGCGTCTTGTTAAGTTAGTTGTCCGGTGTATGCACAGGTATCAATGAAGAACGTTGGTAGTACTTGACAGTTGTGTTCCAATTCTAGAACATATCCAAAACCTTGACATACTCAAGCAAATTGCTGCATTCATGGCCTCGACGGCGTGCTCCAACATCGTTTACTTGACTTATCTCTTGGCTGCCTAGAATATACCGACATGTCAGATGGTATTCCATGCGAACCAGAATACAAGGAAGCGATCCGAGGACTGACCACAAGAAACACAACCACTCAGAAAAAGGCCTCTTCTCGACTGCTGATCTCGCATTACGCTCACCTGTTCGGCGAAAGCGCCAATCAATGCTGACTTCGTCACTGGGGCATCGTGAATTTGGCTGATCGCCGACAGGTCCATGGGCTGGTATACCCAATCCCTGCTCCTAGGGAATTTGCGCGAATGCCAGAGTCACGGTGACCTTTTCAAGAGCCTTGCGCAAGTCTCTACGCTGGCCCGAAGGCAAATTCCCTATTAATTTGGATCTGTTTGGGTATGTATGTTCCGACTACTACATCATGTGGGAAAGTGGCCCTTGTGCAACCATGCATATGCTTTCTCCCACGCCCTCGTGATGGCTGATAATCTAGGCATTGCCTTAGCTGCAGTCGTAAGCGAATAACCCTCGCAATCTCTGGTCTCAGCCGGAATCTGGGTCAGGGCTGTCCTGTTTGTTCGACTAGCATTCACCTAAGCGAGTGTGGCGCCTTCAAAAGAGGCTACCCTTATCTTAGGTGACAGAATCCGCTGTATAATAGTCACAGTCTTGGCAGGCTAATCAAGTGGACGGGTAAAGAGGTTATATGGCAACAATTTGACCGACGGAACTCCATGGGTTAGAGATGATCCGTCATCTGTGGTTAGTGATTCGCCCTGATTGAGTAATTCCGAATGAGGGATCAACTCCGGAGAGTCGGTGAAGACTTGTCAAATACCTCGATTTGCCATGCTGCTGTATTCTTCTTCAGCTTCTGCCTCTTTCTCTCGCTTTCTTCACTATCTTTCGCCCCCTTCTTTCGTTTTTCCTTCTTCCTTGATCTCGTAGACGAAACTCCTCGGGACGGTCCGCGAAAATCGTTTTCCGAAGAAAGGGATAATCAATAATTGGCACTTACTAAGACCCTATCGAGAATAAATTGACAATAGAAACTACTTTGATAGGCAAAGACTTTGCCTGACGGAAATTCAGCCGGATCAAATACCCGGGTGAATTATCGAAGTTCAAATGTCGCCAATCCTTGGTTACCTCCCCTCACCATAGAACTTTTTCTCTCTTTTTTTCAGAAAGAGATTTTCAGGGTTCACATTTCAACATATGCTGGTCAAGTTCTATTTCTAGCCATGTGGATACCCCCGTTATCTAAATGGAAATTCCAAAGTGGCTTGTTATAAGCAATAGATGTGTATGCATGCATGTACATGCCTAGATTCGGTACATATATCGAGCGGCTTAACGAATATCCATGCCGTCGATCCTCGTCTTATGCAACTTAAATCCCTCAAGTGACCACTTTGCTCCTACTTATGTCCCTTGAACAGGATATTTTCCAACACAAAGCAGATGGGTTTAGCAATTGCCGTTAATTACCACATACCGCAACGTCAGTAGCAGAAAGAATACGAGATGACTGTATAGAATATACTATGTACATCCCAACAATAGAAAACACCGCACCCAATGCTCCAACCAAATAAATCTCAGTCTTAGACACCTCAGCATATGTACCTTGCCCATTACCAAAGTACTAAATATAAAAGGCTTTGAAAAAAAAAAAAGTACCCAGAGCAAGACACAAACCCACATCATATCCAATAGTGCGTTCCAACCCTGGGGGTGTAATATTCCTTTTTAGGAAAATTGGATATCACACCTGGTAGATCCCCTACTCAATCTAGACTATTTCTCTGCGCCCATTAATATTCCATGTAAAAGTCTAGATAGCGGATTTCATTTCAATTGATGGAGTCGAAATGCAAGCGACGGTCTAATTCAAAACGAGATATCACTCGTTAAGCCCCCTCCCCCTCAATGACATCACACACTCTTTGTCTTTGCTGTATACGGGTGGCACCTGTATATCCTCGTCGCTTTTTTGCACTCTGGGTTCCTGGGTGAATACCGTTGTCTTGGGAATCCGGGATACTTGAACGCATCTCCACTGAGGAGGCCTACTGCATAGAAGTGGGCGCTAAATTCAGAATTTTTTTTTCGTTCATGTTAGGGGTGTTATATTGCGAGACGGTTGCTGATGTGATCGCGATGTGATATATCTTTTATTGATTCCTACGGTAGAAGAGGGGCCAATCAGCTGGACTATTGTGGATCGAGGGTGTGGCGGTGATTTAATGGAAACTAAAAGATTTTGCCGTTTTACTTTCTATTTTTCTTCTTTACTTTCTTTTCTTTCTGCGGTGATGGGTGAATCCTGGCGGTGGTGAGGCTCGTTGGCTGTGCGAATGTCTGTACATATGTATATGGTTGGGTGTCTATGTGATTAATGCTACATATTGTGAAATGCTTACAGGGATCAGATTATGATAGAGATACATGGTCTACATCATTCGGCCTTATTGTAGATGCTGTAAGGAAGTTTCATATCACAATGTCTGAGTAGATGTGTAGACTGCAATATCCGGTGGTATATACATACAACGCGTGCCTCCTATGACAACGCCTTTTCCAGCCCATTACGTTCATTTCTTCCTCGACGGCCGGGCATTCTTCTCTCTCCTCTGCTGCTTCAGCTTCCTTGCCAGTCGGATATCATCTGTAGATTTCAGCTCGCTCTTGCCACCTGCAGCTGCACCTCCGGCCTTGGACAGCTGGCGCTGCTTGGCCGCTTCGCCCTTCTTCTTCATCTTCTCGTAGTCGCCACGTAGGCGGTCGGCCGCCTTGGGTGCCTGTTCCTTCCGGTGCTGGAAGTGTCTTCTCCTCATAGCAGTATTGAGCTCATGGACGAGAGCTGGAGTCTCTTCCTCACCCACACGTGGCATACGGCCCAGACGCTTGCCCTTCTTCCATGAGTCGAATCGTCCGCTACGGAAGGTAGAAGCAATTTTGGCACCAGATTCACCCTTAACAAGACGTGTACCCTTGGATCCATCTTCGTCATTCTGGCGTGACACGTACTTCTTGTGCCGCTTGTCCCAGCGCATCATAGTACGGGGTTCGGCGAACCCGCGAGCACCCTCATCACCAAGTAGATCCATTGTAGCACTGCGTGAGGCTTGAGTAAAGTTGGTATTGGTACCAGTGTGCACACCATAGGCCCTGTCTTCAGCCAAGTTCGTATTGGATGGTGTGTAAGACATGAAGTATTCGGGGTTTTGGAAAGATGCTGCGCTGTCCTTCTTAGCCTTGCCACCGTTATACGAGGAGAAGGTGACTTCAAGATCCGACTCGGACGCCATCGACATGTTATCGGGCACTCCTTCACCAATATCCTCCTCGTCTTCATCTGACTGAACGCCCTTCTCTTCAGTTTCGTCGGCTCCTCCTTTGTCTCCGCTGGACGCATCCTCCAGGAAGTCTGACTGCTTCTCAGCCATCTCACGTTTCTTCTTCTTGTAATCAATGGTAGTGCGAATTCTCTTAATGGTGTCGATGGCTTCATCGCCTTCGTGCTTGCCGTTGCGCCGATTGTGCACTTCAAAGATTGTTTCCTGCGGCCGGTAGCCTCCAATCCGGGCAAGCATCTTCTCACGCTCGACCTCCATTTGACTTTCTTGGTCATTGAAGAGAGGATGTATGGCTGTCCAGTTGTCGGAAGATACAACCTGTTTTGCTCGCTTAGCACTTTCAAGAGAAGCCGAGTTTCGTGTTCGCATATAGAGCTTTTCTCCCTTTCCAGCAATGGTCCGTTGACCGTAGATGTCGGCTTCATTTTCCAGTACCCTTGTAACCCATTCACAGCTTGTGGATAGGCCATCCCTAGGCAAGCTGCCGACGACCACATCTTCGGCATAATTAACCTGGTCACCATGCTCACGGCCAACGACAAGCCTCCTCCCAAGGAAAAGTTGCAAATCAAGCATATAGGGGGCATCTGCGTCCCGGACCAAGCTGTAACTCCAACCCTTCCGGCCCGCACGAGCCGTACGACCGACACGATGGACAAAGATCTTTGGTTGAGATGGAAAATCGTAGTTGATAACGTTAGCAAGAATAGGAATATCAATACCTCTGGCCGCAACATCTGTAACAACCAGGATATTTGAAAGACCCGCTCTGAAGTTCTGGACTTGAATCTTTCGAGCAGTCTGGTCCAAGGAACCGTAGGCATAGGAAACCGCAAATCCGGCTTCGCGAAGTAAAGAATACAAGTAGTCCACATGATGCTTCGTTGCCGCAAAAACAATAGTCGAATACTTTGTGGGAGACTCTTGCGTGTTAATGGCCTTATCATCCCCTCGCTTCCGTTTCTTGAAATTCTTGCGATCACCCTGCTCCTTCTGACGCTGTGCGGCCTCAGTTGGCCCAGTGGGCATCTTAATGACCTCGTGGAGGATGTGAAGCAAAGCACCTTCCTTCTCTGCTGACTTGACGGAGAAGAAGACGTTTTCAAGATCCGGCGAGATCTTACTTTCGGTATCTAGACGAATGAGAGTAGGCTCCTGTAAACCAGCACGAGCGAATTCCACCAGCGATTTAGGCAACGTTGCGGAGAACAGGAGAGTTTGTCGGTTCGCAGGAAGGCCATGCAAAATTTCCGTAAGCTGATCAGCAAAACCCATCTCAAACAGTCGATCGGCTTCATCAAACACGACATAGCGAATGCTCGACAAGTCCAAATTCATCTCGACCTTCAAATGTAGGAAACGTCCGGGTGTCGCGATCACAATATCAGGATTACCGGCCATCATACTGAACTGTTCCTCCAAACTATCACCACCAACGAGGAGGACAGACTTCAAGTCCGTGCCCTTACCCAGCTCCTTCACAACCTTCAGGGTCTGCAAAGCCAATTCTCTTGACGGCGATAGAACCAGTCCACGGGCTCCAACTTTGGTACTGTGGCTCTTCAATTTCTCGATCATGGGAATAACGAAAGCAGCGGTCTTTCCGGATCCAGTACGCGCCATACCAACTACATCCTGACCGTCCATGATCACGGGAATAGTCTTGCGCTGAATAGGAGTCGGGACAGAGAAACCCTTCCGGGTAATGGCTTTCAACAGGTGCGCGTTCAGTCCCATTGCTTGGAAACCACCTCCCTTCTTGACAGTACGGCCCTTGAGATTAGAAGCCTTCCTGTTGGCTGAAGCCTGTTGTCCTGCGATGAACGCCTCGTCATCTTCGTCGTCGTCAACATCTCCTCCAAGAAAATCAAGCTCTTGAGGTGGAGCCGCCTTCTGTGGCCGCTTTGTCTGTTTCAAAGACGTATCGTTGTCGGAATCGCTGTCATTCTGGAAAAGCGCATTTGTGATATCGAACTCATTTTCTGACGCCGCTGGGGACGCTGCGCGGTGAGGCATTTTGGCCTCTATCAACTATCGTACCTATTTTCCAGCAAAGGCGGCGGGATTTAAAAGTTCGCTGAGAAAGGGACCAAATTCGTTGCGTAAATAACTTCATCAAATAAAACCTGGGTATCTCAAACAAAGCACAAACAACCCCTGAGAAGAGCGATTGAAAAGCGATTGAAAACCACGAGAAAAGTCAATGCTCCTCTCGTCTGATAATTAAGCACTTCTTATCGATCATCAACTTTTTTTTTGTCGGCGGTGGAGAAAAAAAGTCAAGGCGGTCAGGGATCAAAGTTTCTCCGAAGTTGTAATGCAAACCTCTCAAACAAACCTGTCCCCGCAACGCGTCCAACGCGTCCAGAAGCGGTAAAATGGCGATAATTGCTTTACGTTCACGAAGTCATTGATGATAGAGCTCCAAGTTGCATAACTTAGTTTCAGCACGAATAATACAAAATGGGTAAGTACCTCCTCTTCTCGTTCATATACTGGTAATATCTTTATTTGATCGGTCTTTACTGATATCTCTCAGATAATTATGGTTACGGCTCTTCCTCCTATGGAGGCGGTGGTGGCTTCATGCCAGGAGAGACGAACAGCCCCGCTGGTGGAAAGGTATTGATGGGCTCCAAATAGCGGATTGCTTGGGATACACCATGTGCTATTATAAGTTTAAGGCCGGCTCATGCTAATTTTGATATCGCAAACAGAGCGCAGACGGCAACAATACCACACTTCGCCCCATCACAATCAAGCAAGCCCTCGACGCAACACAACCTTATCCTGAAGCCGATTACCAGATTGACGGCGCTGACGTAGGCAGCATTTCCTTCGTCGGACAAGTTCGTAACATCAGCACCCAAAGTACAAACATCACATATAGAATTGACGACGGCACGGGCGAAATCGAAGTGAAACAATGGGTTGACTCGGCCACAGCGGACACCATGGACACAGATGATGGCAAAGCAGGTGCAGGAAAGAATCAAGTCGTGAACAACGGATATGCCAAGATATTCGGAAAATTAAAGACGTTCGGAAATAAGCGATTTGTAGGATCACATTGCGTGCGGCCCTTGACAGATATCAATGAGCTCCATTGCCACATGCTTGAGGCTGTTGCCGTGCATCTTTTCTTTACTCGTGGTCCTGTTGGTGACTCCGGCGGCGCCGGTGCCGCTGCTGGTGGAATGGGGGGTGCTGATGCCACTATGGGTGGTATTGATGATCACAGCGCTGGCAGAGGACTTCCTGCGATGAGCCCGGTCGCAAGGAGGGTGTACAATTTGTTGAAGACGGAGCCTCAAAGCAATGAAGGCCTACATGCTCAGCTCATTGCGGCTAAGCTGAGTTTACCCATGCCGGATGTCGCCCGCGCTGGTGATGAGTTGCTTACTGCTGGTGTGATTTTCTCGACTGTTGATGAGCAGACCTGGGCTATATTGGATTATTAGATTTATGGTGCCTTTCTATCTTTATTAACTACTTATTTACGTCTATGCATATGGCTGGAAACCAAATGGTGTCAAATTCATGTCTTCGTTGCGCCGATAGCATACTTTATGTTTCATAATCCTGATGATAAATCAAAGCTTGTTTCTCCTAGTATTTTCCAGTTTTTCATTGAACACTAGCTGCTCCGTACAGAACTCAGGGTACTAAAACATGAAATCAACACAGTATAACTCTATCCGGTACGTGAACGTTAAAGATACATATCAACGTAGTCCAACTTAGCCTCATTCAAGTGCACGGCCGTTATAAAAATAGATCCCAGACCGTTTTTTGTCATACCGCAATCTTATATAGGCAGAAAAGCTCTAACATCATCATCGACAGACAACAACAATCGATGGATGGTATCATAAACATAGACCGTAGCGTTATCTCATCATAATATGCCGACATCCGTCATAACTCTATGCCATTGCGTTTCTCTGAAGAGCATCTTGGACCGAACGGTCCCAATCGGTTCGTATTAGGAAGATCACCTCGATCACTGATACCAAAAGAAGGGCAATAGCAACACCGGACCAGAGTCCCAGTAAGTCCCAGCCCAGTCCAAACGTAGTGCCGAAGCTAATGGGCATTGCAACTGCATAGTAGCAGAAGAGCTGGACGTAACCGCCTATCTCTTGTCTGCCAATTCCACGAAGGATACCGTTGCAGTTAGCTGCGAGGGCATCAAATAACTGGAACGCTGCACATAATGGAAGGACCTGTGCTACGAGCTCGATCACCTCCTCTTCTGGGGTAAATAGTCGTGGGATGTATGAGCGCAGCGAGGAGAGCAGCAGCATGTTGAGCAGCCCTACGATGACAGCATAGCCCATTGTCACTTTGGCTGAGATCTTAGCGGGACCAACAAGAGTTGCCCCGATCAGGTTTGCAACGCGGGTACTGCCAGAAATTGAAAGGGGGAAAGGGACTTGGAACATAATACTAGCGATGGTCGACAGAACTGACTGGGCAGCTAAGGGGGTTGTGCCAAGATACGACGATGCTAAGGTTAGTACTTCAAAAGCGAGGCACTCAGCTTCTACCATCACCAGACCAGGTAAGGCAAGCCGGATCATTGGGCCCCAGTTGCGCAAGGCCTTGCTAGTAAGTCCACTCCAACATTCCGCACCATCAATGAAATACACATAAAGGAACAAGAATAGCGGCATCAGATTGTCTGTAATAGCTACAGCAATAGGGGCGCCAACAAACCCCCATTGGAATTTCTATATTTGGGTTAGCCACAATAAGTGAGGTAACTGCAAGTTGTGACTTACCCAAACAAACAACCAGTTCATAAAGGCGTTAAGAGGTGCGCATATGAGTAAGACGTATAGCGAGGCCGAAAAGAGTCCTTGAGCCTGTACATAACGCTTCCCACTCTCGAAGCAAGCGTATCCAGGCGCACCCAGGATGACAACCTTCAAGTACAAGCCAGCAAGCGCGGCGACATCTTTCTCCGGGACAATCTTCATAAGAATCCTGTCTGCAAAGAACCACAGTACAGCAATCGGGATAGTAATGGTGCAAAGGAAAAACACCATCTTTTGCATTTGCAGGCCTACCAACTTCTTCCTCCCAGAACCATACGCCTGCGCACACAGTGTGTCTAGACTGGTTGCTAAACCTTGGTATACTGCATATCCGGTGATGTTCGCAGTCATGCTAGCTAAACTCACTGCACCAAGCTCTTTCTTACCCAGATGGCCTAGGGTGAAAATGCTGGCTACTGTCAACGAATATTGGAGCAGGAAAGTGACCATTAACGGAGCAGCGTTTTTACCGATCACCTGTGCTTCCCGTCTCCATGTTGTGTGAATTAGCCCAGCTGCGACAGCCTCTTCCCACTTCCTGTCAACCTCTTCATCATCCGTGGCATTGTATTCACGACCACCTACGTGGTCCCCTAGGAGTGCCGTAGTTTCTCCTGAAGGTGCACTAGTTGGAGTCACTCGTCGCTTCAGCCTCGCGTCCATGACATTATTATCGCTGAGAAGATCCCTTTCATCCTCAATGGCGCGCTCGCGTTCCCTGCGTGTCAGCCTCTCTCGTTCTGCAGTATATGGTACAACTGTGGCGTGGGATACTGTAGTGAAGAAGCTAGGACGACGGTAGGATCCGGCTAGAGAATGGGGGTTCGTGCCGGACTGACTGTTTATCGCGCGAATAGTGGATGTCTCGGACGCCTCATCGTCAGTAGTTATCATTGAGCCTTCGTCATCCGCATAATTCTCTAGATCTCGAGCAATTGCGGCCTCAGCGAGCGGGGAGCTGGATAAGAAGCCGCCATGTAAGGCTTGTTCCTCTGCTGAACGCGGATTATTACCGCGGCCCATTGCGGCGGTGATGTAATGACACAAAGGGTAAGTGGAGAGACGTTAAAGCTTGGTATGTGTCGAAAATTCTAATTTAAGGATACTCCTTCACCATGGCTTGATGGCGCCAAAGAGATACTGTTACAAGCTCGAGGGGAGCTGTCAATTGACACAAGCGGTGAATCAGGGAAGGAAGGGAGAATGAAACGAAAGCAGAAGCGGGGCGGCGTTGGTGCAGGTAATCATATTACGCCCCATCAGCAGATTTTGCCTCTAAAGAGCTTTCAGCCATTGAAATAAAGTTGTATGGCCCGTTGTATGGGTTGGATCCACTTCCTTTTGGCTCCAACGATGCATGGGCCGTTTTTGAGTCATCTCGTATTGACTAACGTTTTCTTCCCCCCTCGATCAATACGGGATAAGTTCTGCTTGATATACACAGGTATGATCGGGTAGAATCAACAGATGAAAAGGACCATGCTATATCCATTGTCCTGCAAATGTCATACTAGTGAGCAGGCTTGCAAGCAGGACCCCACAAAGCCGACCCCCACCATGAACCTTGGAGGGTGAGAAACGATCCATAGAGAATGGTTCGCGTGGTGGAGGTGTCGATCCAAGATCTATTAGCGATGCTTCGTCTCTTTAACATCGGTCATTAGGGTGCTGCCGCGAGATTTAATTCGTTTGATTCCCGTTGATTATGAGCCAACCCGGTCACCTGAATGAAGCCACGAAGAAACGTGCAAGCCAATGCCAGGAAGATGACCATGCAGGGATTAGTGACATCATTCCCGATTGAGACTAGACATGCGAATCACGTGAGGCTGTCATCGGATCTCTAACATATGGACACCCGACTCTGCTCCTTTTGAATAGAAAGATGCGACTTATTGTTATATTGTGGCGGTAGTGTTTCGCTCATACTCTGGTTGGGCGTACAACCCTCCCCCCCTCCAATATGCCAGAATCTACGACAAGCCAAAATGCTTCTTCTCTTCGGCCGCGGTTTAATCCAGTGATCAACCCGGCGAACGCAAACCCCGTTCTGGTAGACGAGTAAGCGCTTCTAGTCCTTATGAACAATATTTCGAAGCAAGAACGAAAGAAAAAAAAAATAGAAAAAGTAGAAGACTTGGGACTAACTCCGAAAAAGACACCTAGAGGACGGCCACCATATCTTCCTATCCCGTCCCTGGCTTGGAGCCCTGTTATTCGAGAATGCCACCTCCGACGCCCGGGATCACTGCGCTAACGAACGAACGTTTTTGTCTTGGCTCCGTCTCTCTATGTACCTTGCGGTCGTTTCAGTAGCTATCATCATCTCGTTCCATTTTCATGGCGGGCCGACCGGACTCGAGCGACGGATGGCTCTGCCGCTGGGTATTATTTTCTGGATCCTTAGCTTAGCTTGTCTGGTTAACGGGTTTGCAAACTATGTACGGACTGTGCGAAAGTACAGCCGTAAAGCGGCTTTGGTACAGAGCGGATGGAAAACACAAATGACATTTACAGTGGTGGGAACCGTGATTCTGGGGAGCTGTATACTGTTCTTGGCAACGGATGCAAATAATAAAAATTAATGAGAATGGGAATTGCTTTTTCGCTTAATAAGAGGATGCCGCCTAGAGTATGCTTTCTAAACAATGCACTATCGTAGTCGCATGTCATGATTAAATGGGACGCCAAATTGTAACAAGAGAGAAGGGATCTGTCATCAACCCCCAATAAATGACGATAGGGTAACTATAAATATAAGATAACTTCTGTCCAAATAATAATCATACGTTGGACTGGCCCATGCCATGGTATCATCACTCAGGGAAACGGGTCGAAACAGCCGAAAAGTACCCGCTATGTTGCAAGGCAGAACCGAATAACATCACATCATCGGTCTTCGTGGAATCGTATCTCACATACGCCGGATTTCTTTCTCGCCCTTGTACTTCTCCAGGGTTGGAGAGCCGAGGTGGCTCCACCATTCGAACAGCATCGAATTGCAGATGAGTTTGAACCAGGGCGTGAATTTCAATCCCGGCTGCTCAAACATTGTCTTCAATTCGTCAGCCGAGACATACGTCGTGTCTCGAACCTCGTTCGGGCTAGGCTTCAACTCTACATCTGCCTGGATGAAGAGGATATAGTCGACTTAATGATGTTAGTTTTCAACGACAGCTAGTTATGAAGTAAATTTCAACGGATATCGAACATACTCTCATGCTCCCCCCACTTCCCATCGCTAGGAGCCTTGTAATGTATTCTCGTGAAGAACTCGAACTTATCCAGGGGTACTTGCTCCGGCTTAATTCCAAGCTCATGTTCCAACTTCCGCTGCGCAGCCCGCTTCACGCCCAGAATAGCGGCATTCAGCTCAGAACCGGTCTCACCAGCAATTCCAAGGGGGTGAGAGCAGCATGTGTTTGTCCACATATCCGGGAATGTGATCTTCTCACTGGCGCGCTGTTGGAGGAGCAAGCGCTTGTTGGAATCGAAGAGGAACACGGAAAAGGCACGGTGGAGAAGGCCCCGGTCGATGTTGGTCATAAGGTGGCCTATTTTCACCGATTAATTGAGCCATCAGTAAACGGTATTAGCAAAAAGGGAAAGAGGAAGTCGCTAGCAGGAACGCGGCACTGCACCCAGACCAGTGTTCATATAGAGGGAGCATCTTACAGGTCTTCTTGCTAGCACTTCCAATAGGCTTGTCGTCATCATCCAGAACGATGCATACTTCATCCATTAGACGGACCTGTTCCTCGTCGTAACCCGCCAGCTCAGTGCTGCTCGCTGCGGAGGGATTGCCATCGGCTTTTGGGAGGACTTCACGAGCCAAAGAAGTATCAACCTCTGGGAAGAGAGTGGCGACATTCTCTGCCGTGATTCTGGGCGGTTCGGTAGTTGTAGTAGTTGTGCTCATTGTGACTAACTAAAGTATGACGCTCATAAAATAGAGATCCAAAGAGGGGTATTGTACTTATTGATCCAACCTTTTGGAGGGGGAAAGGGGAATAAAATACCTACTAGGAGTAATCTCCGCCCCTCGGAGGCGGTGAATCAGGGCAAAATTAGTGGTAGATCTGAAACGCACGCTATTGGGCAATCCTCCAGTGATGGGTCTTTATAGTAATGGATACCTGTAGGCAAACAACCAGTCCCCTGCGGGCCTCCACGTAATTTATTGCAGAAAGGTTGTCATACTCCGTACAGAGTAGTACAATGTCACCCACCTTACGCTAGCTGCTCACTTTTCATTTTAGTTACACCAATCATCGCTCAGCCCGGAGTAGCAGCTTGACATACGGAGAAGAGCAGTTTAGAACAACCGAACGCTGGATTGTATTAGACAAGGCTACCGCTGCGAGCACTTCCATCTACCAAGCATGGACAGCGACCATGGTAGATCTAGGATAGCTACTGGATATAGTAGCACGTATATAGAGTTCGGTATAAGTGTCTTGTAGTACATATTGATACCCTCTATATGTGTAGACCGTGCATATAGACAAGTTACTGGGGTTGTGTACCGTTGTGTAGCCTAAATGACGCAGCATTCTGTACTTATATGAGGTGGAACACGTGCATTTCAATGGAGGACAAAAGGCCGAGGGTTGAAAAAATGCCATGGGTGGTCCCCCCCATATAAGATCATGGGATGTCAGCTGCAACCATCTTCTCAATTTAGTAGAGGGGTGGTTTATAGTTACGCTGCAGGCGGTCGGCCCTAGCGATCAATATCCAAATACGTTGATCACTGCATGTCAAACTGAGTTTAACATACGAGGTAGGTTTTGGCCATACTTAATAGTGTTAGTAAACTTACAAAGCCGTAACCCCTATTGGCTAGCACTTGATGGACTGAGATACTACTACAGTAATACAATTCTCTGATATGACCAATGGAGGAGAGCTAATTGTATATGGAATAAACCGGTGGTGAAATCCACTTTGCAGGACCGGACATGCATACATTGTATCATCGTGACAACCAGTAGCATCCACAAGATGTTTGATATCCCTGAAGATGGAAATATATCAAGAGAAGAAATAGTACAGATGTGCCCCAATCCGACGGGGGAATGCAAGGTATAGAAAGTGAACAATGGAGACACCGCGGTCAAATTTACGTCTTAGCCTGCGTTCTATTACTAATGATATCAGAATTGTGACATTGGAAGTCGGCTGCTAGTCCACCTCATACCAATGTACCATTGTCGTGCCGAGCATATTCTGAGCTATCTTTCGGAGCAAGTTGAACTCGGCTGTACAGATATACCGCCAGCATACTTGTTAACGTAGCAGACCTGCAAGAGCATGGGGATGTGAAATCCTTCTTGAGATATGAAGTTGGCCGCCTTTGGCATATTCTTGTACTTAATAGTTAGTGCTATGCTTATGTTGGCTTAACAATGACCAAATGTCTCCGGGCCGCATTCTTGAGTACCTCGATTGGGATTAGTGGACACTCACTCGTCAGCATCAGCTGAACTGAGACAGATTCACACATTATACTGCATTGCTATAGAACGTATCATAGCAAATACAATATCTAAATAAATCCACATAACCTGTGGTGGCAATAGTAGCAAGGACTATTGACAACGCCCAGGATATGGATTCAGCATAGTGTCCCTTGGTCTAGCGTGTGGCCCGAGGAGATAAGGTTGGAGATACTGTACCGAGTACTCCGTAGACACATACAGTACATCGTACGTTTCTCTAGCCAGAACTTCACATGATAGGTTACAAGGATGCTTACCAGATCAATCCCTGGTTAATCTAAAATAATAGTAATTCCAATAACGATCCTGGAAACTTCCCGTTTCTGGAATTATATCGCGAGTCGAAATGACTCGGTAGGCGGATGATTTCCTACCCTTATTAAAAACTTAAAGTTGCTCCAGAGTCCTTGTATGCAGAATTAGCCTCGAGTTATTCTTTGCCTATCAATATCTGCAACGAATGTCGACTTTGTACTGAGTACAAACAGAACGAAAACAAAACCACACCCGGAGACTGCGCGTCTTACCCGGGCTCTAGGGGAGCTTGGAGAATCCCCCAACATGCTTGCATCATGAGGCACAATGAGACCGCCTAAAATCAATACAATAAATCCAGTAACCGCAGTCAATAAACTTCATGCCATTAGTTTACTGCGGTCACACGGTGCCTGGAGTTCCTGGACCGACAAATGGAAGAAATGCTCCGATGGTCGATGATCTGCCAACCTCAAGCGCGCGGGATGACAAATTCTTTCATCGGCACCCCCAGCCTTCTTTTACAGCTTCCTATTCGAGAAGTACTATTCCGTACCTACCTATATACCTAGGTATGCCATTGCCTATTAATTATTTCACGCTATAGTAGTAGGTTCGGTTCAACCTTAAGAAATACGCATTCAATTATCTCCGCAGCCAATCCAGGCAATGAATGATCTGGTCCACCCATTTTTATCAACCAGCTCATGGAACTATCGAAAGCCTGACCCTGGCTCCCCCAATCTCCGAGGCAGGTTAGACGCTATAGCGGTAGCCACTTACCGGCGTTGCTTGGGGACGCGCTTGTTTAGGACTAAAGGATTTAGGGCTGCTCTTCCAGAAATTTATCCACACGTAACCGTTCCAGACACCTGTGCTACTTTTAGGGCGGCTTGTTGGCCCCGAACTTCAGAAGGCCAGATTTGCTTAACGAGAAATAACCAGAGCAGTGCAAATTGACTCATTACAAGCGCGATCTCATCGTATGAAATATTAGTGGTCATGACAAGCATGTCGATATTGGCATTAAAATGGCGGATCTAGATTCCTCCAGTTTCTCAGGTATGGACGAAGCTGCGAGCTTTACTCCTCCGCCCGGAGTACTTTGTCTCCCTTCGGCCGTTGCCTTGTATTTCGCACTACGGAGGAGGTAGTGAGCAATTTGGTGAATCCTTTGGTGATCACCCGGGTCGCGTACGGGGAAGCTTCCGTGGTAAGATACTAGGTCTTATTAGCTTGACCATCACAAGAACTCGACAAATGAGATTTCAGAGAAGGTGATCATTGAGTTTTGCGATGGTGTGGACCTGCCTAGTGTTGTCGTTGGCGTCTATAAGGTTCCAGAGCCGTCGGCTCGTGCACGAAACGGCTTAGCCGACTTGAATATCCCCCGGGGGAGAAAGAAAAAAGAAGATTAAGATTAATAGTTAAAGTCATAATTAAGAAGGTTTCTGAATAACATGTCGTTCAAATTCATATGTTCAAGCATGGGCCAGCCATGCGATGATGCTCGTTTCTATAGGCCCCAGATGCTGTACTGGCTCTAAAAACACCAAAGGGGGAAAGATAAAAAGTGAAAAAAGGGAGAGAAAAGAGAAAATAGCCACAATTCCAAACTCGAACAGCATTCCCCAAAATCATTGTCATGCAAAACAATTTCATGAAACAAAGCAGATAGCCACCTCATCCTCAAGAGCATTCATTATGTTCCAGACAAATGTACATCACTCATTGCTGACCTGGAAAGTTATGCGTATAACCGTATCTACCATATCCGCGATCAACGCAGTAATGGCTCACTTATATCTTGTTTGTTCTCGATCACTGTGCCAGGCATGCAGCTATTGCTTCGGTAAGGACTGTCGTCGTTTGTTTCTGCAGCGGGGCTCTTTGGGGTGGGGTCCAGGGGGGTGCTGAGCTGCTTGAATAGCTTCCACCTTCCTGGAGATATCTGTGGCCCGTGGTCTTCGGTGACAACCATCTGCCTTGTGCCTGTAACATCAAACCATATTAGCTTGTATACACATATACATCATGGGAGATTAGCTTTTTTACCTCGAAAGTGTATCTTGTCGGCTGAACCGCTGGCCACAATCCTCACAACCGAATTTTCGAATTCCATGATGAATCTGCGATTCTATCAGCCATGTATCTATGAGGAAGTCGGGGTTCAGCTCACACTAGTTACATGTCGCCGAAGGTCAGCCTTTCTTCCAAATGGCCTATCGCAGAACTCGCAGCTGTACGACTTTCTAAGGCTTGGGTCATGCCTCTTTATATGTTCGCGACAGTTAGAGCGTCGAGTGAACCGGATACCGCATATCGTGCATTCAAGGCCACTTGCAGATAGTATCTTGCACCGCTCATCAGGGAGTTCGCTATCACTTTTTGTAAATTGAAAGACTACAACGGGCACATTCCTTGTAGGCTTTTGGCTGTCATCTCCTTGGCGTCCCACGTTTGGATTTAATTCGACCAAAGTACCATTACCGTTACCAGCAGAGTGTCGAGATTTGGAATAAGCATCGTTGCTCGATATGTGAGACATTTGTGGTGCCGAGCCAGTCCCTGTAGGGTCACTGACCTTTGTCAAAAGGTGTTGCTCCCAAGTGTCGTCAGGTTCTTCCTTCACTGGGGGCTGGATCTCGGAGATAGCAGCGTCGGATTGGGGGGTATTCGGCCAAAAGCGAGAGGATGGGGCACTCAAGGTGCTAGGATTTCCGGCGAAATCCATAGCAGGGCAGTAGCTAGATGGGGCGTTCAGAGTCTGCGGGCTGTAATAGGTAAGGGGCGAGACAGAAACATCAGAGTGGCTACCAAATGGCTCGTAGCATGGCCCTGGAGAGAAATGACTAACGTCCAGCGTCGTCTCGAGAAGGGATCCGGGATGCATCAGCTGATTCGGCCATTCGGTTACCGGCGATGGGTATGTGTCGGGTGGAAACAGCCTTAGCTGACTGGATGGACCTTCCATCTCACAATGGGAGATTCCTAAGCCAGTGGTCGACTGCGAGTTGCTCGGATAACTAGACACAGAGCACATAGGCGACGAATAAGCGGAAGTATCTTCAAGCATTATGTGATTATCCGGTGGCGATCGAACGAAGGTCGAGGGCGAAGAAAACGATGTAGGAGCCTGCTCCATGCTTAAGATATACAATCTTGTTTGATCAAGAAACGAAACACAACAGCAAAGAGAATGTAAGATCAACGAAATAATACAGGAAGACTGAAGCGAAAGTGGGAGGTATGGCGCTAAAACACAGTTGTGCTGTCCTCACGCTCGTTAGACGTCTACCTGCTGAATGAGTAGCTCGCGGATTCGAAAACTCTGTATTTGATTCGGAACACAAAAGAAGAGAGGGGGTAAATATGATCTATATAAGTGCTGGTGACTCAGTAGCATTTCTACCGATAGGTGAGGTCAGGAACAGGCATAGACTGTGGCTGATGGCGATCTCGATAAACCGAGCCATATGACAATTGGAGGGGAGTTTCCGCCGCAATGACACGATGAAGGGCCGTCAAGCAGTGACCTTGACGCCAGGTCAGCCAAGGCAGATTCGACGGACTGGATGTGCATGAATGCGGTGAATAAGAGCCACAGAAGAAGAGAAGAAGGGTGTAGGGGTGTCGGAAGTCTAGCTGGGGAAAAGGGCCGGACCGGGTTGTCTGCAGCCCATGTCTGCAACTTTGAGATAGGCGCGATAATCCCAAGTCATGCACAATTCCTTAGCGCCGAAAAAGTGTGATTAGGCCAAAGTATCAGTCATTGCCGTAGGGTTGGGCAAGACAGTGGTAGGCATTGTTTTTGGTTAACAATTGGAGGAGCCGCTATTGTGGCCAGGGCTAGTGGGTTTGCCCGAGTAGGCTCCAGGCAAAACCGGAAGGGAAATAGAGGGAAAAAATGAGGAAAAAAAATTTTAAAAAAAATATGTAGCTAGCGGGGAGTGGGAGACAGGGGTGTCGAGTAGTGTGGTGTCATGTATGAGAGCAACGAGAGAAGGCTCATCTCGACGGGGATATTTGTGAGTGGGTGGGTTCTGTTCGTTTAGATCGAAAGGAAGAAAAAAGACCGCATCAGTTCGTAACGACCAGCGCTGGGCAACGAAGGTACTACTACTACTACTACTACTACTACTACTACTACTACTACTACTACTACTACTACTACTACTACTACTACTACTACCACCGCCACCACCACCACAGCAGTAGTAGTATGTATGTATGTATGCGTACGGAGTATGGAACGTATGGGACCGCTGAACAGTCCCTCGATCACAGCTGGCCAGTCAAACACCAGCGCACACTTCACCCACTGCTCTTTCATCAAAGAGGTTTAGTTACGACCCGACAGTCTGGTAACCTTGCTTGGCAAAATAGCAGTGCGTGTCTCCCTATCTGATTGGTAAACACAGCCGCATGATCCGAGAAAAAAGGGGAGAG